>NC_092418.1:16896249-17013749 GCF_040894005.1 Engystomops pustulosus
TTTCTATATTCACACATGTGAGTTACAATCACACACATTCTGGCGTCCCCTGACACTGTAGACCCCATAGAAGCTGCTATGGCTCATATTCCTGTAGTTACACCCCTGACTGCAGGGCTATGCTCTTCTAGACCTGTGGGGTTAACCTCTTCTAGGCCTGTGGGGTTATGAACCTCTAGGACTGTGGGACTATGCACCACTACTAAGACTGTGGGCCTATGTTCTTCTAGGACTGCGGGGTTATGCTCCTCCAGGACTGCGGGGCTACGCTCCTCTACAACTGCGGGGCTACGCTCCTCTACAACTGCGGGGCTATGCTCCTCCAGGACTGCGGAGCTATGCTGCTCCAGGACTGCGGGGCTATGCTACTCCAGGACTGCGGGGCTATGCTCCCCCAGGACTGCGGGGCTATGCTCCTCTAGGACTGCGGGGCTATGCTGCTCCAGGACTGCGGGGCTATGCTGCTCCAGGACTGCGGGGCTATGCTCCCCCAGGACTGCGGGACTATGCTCCCCCAGGACTGCGGGGCTATGCTCCTCCAGGAATGCGGGGCTATGCTCCTCCAGGACTGCGGGGCTATGCTCCTCCAGGACTGCGGGGCTATGCTCCACCAGGACTGCGGGGCTATGCTCCTCCAGGACTGCGGGGCTATGCTGCACCAGGACTGTGGGGCTATGCTCCTCCAGGACTGTGGGGCTATGCTCCTCCAGGACTGTGGGGCTATGCTCCTCCAGGACTGTGGGGCTATGCTCCTCCAGAACTGTGGGGCTATGCTCCTCCAGGACTACGGGGCTATGCTCCACCAGGACTGTGGGGCTATGCTCCTCCAGGACTACGAGGCTATGCTCCTCTACGACTATGGGGCTATGCGGCTTTGCTCCTCCAGGACTGCGGGGCTATGCTCCTCCAGGACTGCGGGGCTATGCTCCTCTACAACTGTGGGGCTATGCTCCTCCAGGACTGTGGGGCTATGCTACTCCAGGACTGTGGGGCTATGCTATTTACATCGAGGACCGTACAACTTTCCAGTTGTAGGACTTTGGATCTCTGCACTTGTGGTACACACAGGTCTGCGCTGGTTCTGCCTCTTAGATGCTGTGATTCTTGGACTATTCACTAGTTGCCTCATGAATCACTGCAGAGCTGCGCCATGTACATTTCTCCTGTTTCCTTGTGCTATAATGTATAATGTACATCCTCCCCGCAGTTATTATCATTTCTATCATCGGCAGGTTCAGGAGATGGTGCGAGTCTCTCTGGATTATCAGACATTTACAGAGTAGATTAGGACGGGGCTAAACGTCTCCATCGTCTCCCGCGGCCGGTAACTGCAGATATAATGTATATTTAATGCTCGGGAGTAGATAAAACGACGAGTAATTATCCAGAAGAGATGAAAGCTCCTCCGCCTGATCACCATCACTCTACTTCACCACTAAGTATGAGACATAGAGGACTAGACCAGTCCTGACATCGGGCAAGTGCTGCACCCTGTACCAGGAACTCCACCAACTGGCCAACAGTAATCTTCATGTGGATGTCCTCTATATATATGACCCTATAGATCCTTAGGTCTCAACTAAACTGGTTAGTAACAAAGCAACAGTACAATAAGATGGGGCAAACGATCACTAGATCTAGTGAGAAGCCAGGTGACTGTGCTAGAGGTCAATGATCAAGATGCCATAGCAAGTAAGTAGCTATAGATGCCTTCAGCTTTTCCTCCAACCTCCTCCATAATTCCACATTAATAGTAGATCTAATGAGGAGTCAATTTTCGAAAACTCAGGGGAAGGCCCCAATGGGCTTTGGACCATCCAAGGGATCTATTCCTTGAAAAGGTTTAACTATATGTTAATATTTCCCATTCCATCTTCTGGCTTCTCCCATAACTTCTTCTATAAATTCAGATAACGGAAGGGTGAAGACTACCATTTAAGTAGCTCCTATCTGCGAAAATTAAGGAATGGCCAAACTGTACAATATTTCTAATCATGAGGACAATATCTAACGAGAACTTTCAATGAAGAAGAAGGGCTCCAGCGGCCAAACCCCAACACTTTCCTAAGAAGGTTGAGGCTGGGCCCTGGGCAAAACACCAATAGGACACAACTTTATTTTAGGGCCCTCCACACCTTGGGGAGTAAGAAGAAGGCTGGTCCTTCTTGCTGAAGACATGTTATTACTATCACCGGCCACCAAATCTCCATAATTGCAGCATGAGGAATGGCCAGTCCACTAGATCACGTGATCATCTCCCCAACTTCATGGAATGACTCGCATGCGGATCACAGAAGCATAGACATGCAGAGCTCGTCACAGGCTGGAGACGTAGCCGAGAAGGAAGAGGTGGGTGTGGAGCAAATATCAGAACCTCCTAGTGCTCTATATGTACACCTCATAGATTGGGGGGACTATTTTGTGGCCGGACATCTCCAGCAAACCTCTTTCTCCTTGTATTCTGGTATGGTCCACATAAATTCTGGAGGGGGGACACTGGAGTCCTGTTCTGGTCTCTCTGTGGATTAGTCATGGTCACAGCCAAGGAGTAAGCATAGCATGGTCACACAGCAAGCATGGATACCACCAGACAATACACCACACACCGGACTACACTCCCCACAGCCCCTGAATCTCATATCTATCTCTTATATATCTGCTTCATATCTATCTACCTCATCTATGTAACATCTATATATCTCATATCAATCTCCTATCTATCTGTGCCGCAGAAAACTGTGGATTTATTATATTTAAAGTAATTACAATGGGGGTCATTTACTAAGGGCCCGATTCGCGTTTTCCCGACGTGTTACCCGAATATTTCCGATTTGGGCCGATTTCCCCTGTATTGGCCCGGGATTTTGGCGCACGCGATCGGATTGTGGCGCATCGGCGCCGGCATGCACGCGACGGAAATCGAGGGGCGTGGCCAAGCGAAAACCCGACGGATTCGGAAAAAACGCCGCATTTAAAAAAAGAAATGTGTCGCTTGGGACGCGCGCTTACCTTCACTCAGCCGAGCCGGTGAACTCCAGTGCGTTCAGATGCCCAATGGGGCAGATTTACTTACCCGGCCCGTTCGCGATCCAGTGGCGCGTTCTCTGCGCTGGATTCGGGTCCGGCCGGGATTCATCAAGGTAGTTCCTCCGCCGTCCACCAGGTGCCGCTGCTGCGCTGAAGTCCGCTGGAATGCCTCGAAATACACCGGCCTATCCTGGATGAAGGTGAGTGAAATTTTCGCGACACAATTTTTTTCTTAAATGTGGCGGTTTTTCCGAATCTGTCGGGTTTTCGTTCGGCCACGCCCCCCGATTTCCGTCGCGTGCATGCCGGTGCCGATGCGCCACAATCCGATCGCGTGCGCAAAAATCCCGGGGCAATTCAGGTACAATCGGCGCAAATCGGAAATATTCGGGTAACACGTTGGGAAACCGCGAATCGGGCCCTTAGTAAATGACCCCCATTGGGTTCTATGACACACAGAATCCTATGACAATGTTGCTGCACATTAATAGGGAGTAATGACATGTAGCAGCTTTTAGAATAGGAGTAATTTCCCCTTTAAATTGGTAACGATTGTCCCTTCCTACGAGATTACAATATCCTGGAGCAATTCTGTCCAAAATTATTTGACACTGGTTTGACAGCGCCATTAACTGCGGGAAAATCGTTCTCCTTCTTCCACAAAAAAATCCATATCAATCCGTCATCTGTCTGCAGCCTTCATTAGAAGTGGGCCAGAGCCAACAGGACCCGCGTCTGTACCGCCCGCTCATGTCTCAATAAAGTTTCCAGTCGATTCTTCCGGAAAATCTGAAAGTCACATTGTAAGAAAACTCACATCCAGAGGTTGTACAACCCCAATCATTCTCACACGTGAGGGTTTGTTACAATTGTGCAGACTGGATACAATTCTATGTGGAATGAGAACATCCGCAGCACAAATCTCGTCCTGATAGTTTGTTACATTTCATCTCCACTGATATTAGTGATGGGAATTCAGGCTCTTCCTAGTGAGCTGGCTCATAAGGCTCCGCTCCCTAAGAAGAGCCGCATCTTCTGGCTCCTGAACGTCTCCCTATTAAATATATAATAGGGAGCCGCAGGTCAGTCCGTCACCCCACACCACACCACTTTTAACCTGATTGTATCGGGTTAAAGGGGGTGTGGTGAGACGGTTAGGGGGTGGGGTTAAGTGAGCCATCGGCTCCTGTCGCTTACAAAAAAGAGTTGGCTTTTAGAGCCACCTCGTTCATGAACGACACATCACCTACTAATTGTCCCATCAAGATGTCTATTAGTGCAGTGATACAATACTCCAGCTTGTAAGAGCGGATGGGGCAGCAGGAGGCAGGGGAGACTATCACCTTGACTGTACTTTAATATATAGGAGTTCTGTGTGCAGAGTCTCCAGTGTATCCTATGAAATACAGCTGTGCTTTGTTCTCCTGCCTCCTGCTTGTAAGAGCTAATGGGGCGGCAGGAGGCAGGGGAAACTACAGAGTTATATAACTCCCCTATTTCACCTTGAGTGTCCTTTAATATATATGAGTGCTGTGTGCAGAGTCTCCAGTGTATCCTATGAAATACAGCTGTGCTTTGTTCTCCTGCCTCCTGCTTGTAAGAGCTAATGGGGCGGCAGGAGGCAGGGGAAACTACAGAGTTATATAACTCCCCTATTTCACCTTGAGTGTCCTTTAATATATATGAGTGCTGTGTGCAGAGTATCCAGAGTATCCTATGAAATACAGCTGTGCTTTGTTCTCCTGCCTCCTGCTTTGAAGAGCTGATGGGGAAAACCCGACCACAATCAGGAGCCATGTGACACAGGCTGCACATACTACATACAAACCACAGTGTGAATCATAGAATTGATCTTCTATGTCATAATATTTTCCAACTTTTAAAATGCATGAAAAGGGACTGAAATTTCTGTCGTCCCTCCACAGCATCGCTTTCCCTTAACCCCCATTTATGATGTCCCCATATACTATGGAATGGTTTTCTGCTTTACCATCTTATCCAGGACATATCTCCCACTGACCTGAAAACCTAGACGCTCCCGGTACGGGTAGGAGGTATGTTATTGATCAGTCCTGTAGATAGGACTCACGTTGCTCTTCCCTGCCTCCTGCTTATAAGAGGTAACAGAGAGAAACTTCTAATAGGGAGGAGGCTGCACAATGACACAGAATACACGGATACCCTGCAGAGTGACTACAGGACTGATGTGTTAATGACCTGTCACTTACTGACCTATGTTCGGACTTAGCGGGATGAAGGGTCCTCATGGGAAATGTGCAACAGGAGATCCGTATCAGAGGCAGAAAACGATCATGAATCGCACATGAACCAACACAAGTAACACAATAGCAAGGAAAAAGAAAAGTTCTGTTGAGAGAAGACACTGGACTATAGAGAAGGGTTAATACAAGGTTGTAATCTTCTCTGGTTGAGCCGATAATAATCTCGGGGATCAACTGTTTTCGTGGAACACGCTGCCTTGAAGAGACGCAGAAAATCCGGTCCCCGGGGGAAGGAGATTGAGTCTGAATGGAAGCAGGTGAAGACGACTGATGTGGATAATTGTATTAGCAGGTCTGGAGGATGATGCTATCACACGGGTCAAGGGTGGGGGGTCGGGGGCTCTAATAGAGTGGGATCAGGGACTAAATAAGACACAGTCCTCTGACAGGGAACCAGTAATCTGCTGTTACATCTCTCACTCCAATATAAGCCCCAAGATCTCCCATCATGCATTTGCTGTCGTGACCTCCTCATAAGTCCATTTTTTTATAGTTTGACACTAACTATCTGCAAACAGAACCAACCAGTTCTGCAGGTCCTGCAAAGGTCCTGGAAGGACTATGTATGTTGAGAGCCAACACAAATATATTAGGATTTTAGGGTTGGAGGTCCCTCTCTACAGGGCCTCGTTTTTATTAGGGTCCAATGCTGCTGACAGTAAGGAAGTCTGGGAAGGGAGGCAGTGCTGCTGACAGTAAGGAAGTCTGGGAAGGGAGACAGTGCTGCTGACAGTAAGGAAGTCTGGGAAGGGAGGCAGTGCTGCTGACAGTAAGGAAGTCTGGGAAGGGAGGCAGTGCTGCTGACAGTAAGGAAGTCTGGGAAGGGAGGCAGTGCTGCTGACAGTAAGGAAGTCTGGGAAGGAAGGCAGTGCTGCTGACAGTAAGGAAGTCTGGGAAGGAAGGCAGTGCTGCTGACAGTAAGGAAGTCTGGGAAGGGAGGCAGTGCTGCTGACAGTAAGGAAGTCTGGGAAGGGAGGCAGTGCTGCTGACAGTAAGGAAGTCTGGGAAGGGAGGCAGTGCTGCTGACAGTAAGGAAGTCTGGGAAGGGAGGCAGTGCTGCTGACAGTAAGGAAGTCTGGGAAGGGAGGCAGTGCTGCTGACAGTAAGGAAGTCTGGGAAGGGAGGCAGTGCTGCTGACAGTAAGGAAATATGGAAAGGGAGGCACTGCTGCTGACAGTAAGGAGATATGGAAGGGGAGGCAGTGCTGCTGAGAGTAAGGAAGCCTGGGAAGGGAGGCAGTGCTGCTGACAGTAAGGAAGTCTGGGAAGGGAGGCAGTGCTGCTGACAGTAAGGAAATATGGAAAGGGAGGCAGTGCTGCTGACAGTAAGGAAATATGGAAAGGGGGGCAGTGCTGCTGAGAGTAAGGAAGTCTGGGAAGGGAGGCAGTGCTGCTGACAGTAAGGAAGTCTGGGAAGGGAGGCAGTGCTGCTGACAGTAAGGAAGTCTGGGAAGGGAGGCAGTGCTGCTGACAGTAAGGAAGTCTGGGAAGGGAGGCAGTGCTGCTGACAGTAAGGAAGTCTGGGAAGGGAGTCAGTGCTGCTGACAGTAAGGAAGTCTGGGAAGGGAGTCAGTGCTGCTGACAGTAAGGAAGTCTGGAAAGGGAGGCACTGCTGCTGACAGTAAGGAGATATGGAAGGGGAGGCAATGCTGCTGAGAGTAAGGAAGCCTGGGAAGGGAGGCAGTGCTGCTGACAGTGAGTCTAGGAAGGGAGGAAGTGCTGCTGACAGTAAGGAAATATGGAAAGGGAGGCAGTGCTGCTGACAGTAAGGAAGTCTAGGAAGGGAGGCAGTGCTGCTGACAGTAAGGAAGTCTAGGAAGGGAGGCAGTGCTGCTGACAGTAAGGAAGCCTGGGAAGGGAGCAGGACATAGCTGCTGACAGTATTGCTGTATTCAGTGCTGCTGAGTCTTCCCTCTGCCTGGTGGTTACAGGAGCAGCAGCCATTTTATTGTAGTCCTCTGTCCTCTCGATGGCAGCCTCCGATGGTATGAGACCCATTTTTAAAAAAAACTCAAAAAAAGTCAAAGAAACCTCAGAAGCTGTAACAATAGGAGAACTTTTCCTTTGTGTTGGATCAGAGGGGATAAGGTTTTATCTAATAATAGGTGAGCGCTCTGTAAATAATCTCAGAGACGGATCTGCGGCTGCCGCCGCTTTGTATGGCAGGCACAAGGAGGCGTCAGCTCCGGATCACGATGCAACACGAGCATGAATCCAGAATTAAAAACAAGCGATTGGGGTTTTATTTTTAGCAAACAATCGCATTTCTGGCGGCGGCGCAAATTTCCGAGGCCTCGCTCCACTTTTATGGAGAAAATATCAGATTCCCCCTTATAAAACAATAGAGAAGCGATGAATAAGCCCCTGATTGTACGAAGTTATACTGAGCGCAGAGACATTTATAGAGACACAAGAGCCACCGGGTTATACAGCGAGATTATCTATACAAGTATCATTCACAGCTCTATAATACAGCACCCCGCTATAACCTGGGGATCTCCTGTATATAGTGATATATGTACAGCCGGTATAACCTGGGGATCTCCTGTATATAATGATATATGTACAGCCGCTATAACCTGGGGATCTCCTGTATATAATGATATATGTACAGCCGGTATAACCTGGGGATCTCCTGTATATAATGATATATGTACAGCCGGTATAACCTGGGGATCTCCTGTATATAATGATATATGTACAGCCGGTATAACCTGGGGATCTCCTGTATATAATGATATATGTACAGCTGGTATAACCTGGGGATCTCCTGTATATAATGATATATGTACAGCTGGTATAATCCGGGGATCTCCTGTATATAATGATATATGTACAGCTGGTATAACCTGGGGATCTCCTGTATATAATGATATATGTACAGCTGGTATAACCTGGGGATCTCCTGTATATAATGATATATGTACAGCCGGTATAACCTGGGGATCTCCTGTATATAATGATATATGTACAGCCGCTATAACCTGGGAATCTCCTGTATATAGTGATATATGTACAGCCGGTATAACCTGGGGATCTCCTGTATATAATGATATATGTACAGCCGGTATAACCTGGGGATCTCCTGTATATAATGATACATGTACAGCCGGTATAACCTGGGGATCTCCTGTATATAATGATATATGTACAGCTGGTATAACCTGGGGATCTCCTGTATATAATGATATATGTACAGCCGCTATAACCCGGGCATCTCCTGTATAAAATAATATATGTACAGCTGGTATAACCTGGGGATCTCCTGTATATAATGATATATGTACAGCCGGTATAACCTGGGGATCTCCTGTATATAATGATATATGTACAGCCGGTATAACCTGGGGATCTCCTGTATATAGTGATATATGTACAGCCGGTATAACCTGGGGATCTCCTGTATATAATGATATATGTACAGCTGGTATAACCTGGGGATCTCCTGTATATAATGATATATGTACAGCCGGTATAACCTGGGGATCTCCTGTATATAATGATATATGTACAGCTGGTATAACCTGGGGATCTCCTGTATATAATGATATATGTACAGCTGGTATAACCTGGGGATCTCCTGTATATAATGATATATGTACAGCCGGTATAACCCGGGCATCTCCTGTATATAATGATATATGTACAGCTGGTATAACCTGGGGATCTCCTGTATATAATGATATATGTACAGCTGGTATAACCTGGGGATATCCTGTATATAATGATATATGTACAGCCGGTATAACCTGGTGATCTCCTGTATATAATGGTATATGTACAGCTGGTATAACCTGGAGATCTCCAGTATATAATGATATATGTACAGCCGGTATAACCTGGGGATCTCCTGTATATAATGATATATGTACAGCCGGTATAACCTGGGGATCTCCTGTATATAATGATATATGTACAGCTGGTATAACCTGGAGATCTCCTGTATATAATGATATATGTACAGCTGGTATAACCTGGGGATCTCCTGTATATAATGATATATGTACAGCTGGTATAACCTGGGGATCTCCTGTATATAATGATATATGTACAGCCGGTATAACCTGGGGATCTCCTGTATATAGTGATATATGTACAGCTGGTATAACCTGGGGATCTCCTGTATATATTGATATATGTACAGCTGGTATAACATAGGGATCTCCTGTATATAATGATATATGTACAGCCGGTATAACCTGGGGATCCCCTGTATATAATGATATATGTACAGCCGGTATAACCTGGGGATCTCCTGTATATAATGATATATGTACAGCCGGTATAACCTGGGGATCTCCTGTATATAATGATATATGTACAGCCGGTATAACCTGGGGATCTCCAGTATATAATGATATATGTACAGCCGGTATAACCTGGGGATCTCCTGTATATAATGATATATGTACAGCCGCTATAACCTGGGGATCTCCTGTATATAATGATATATGTACAGCCGGTATAACCTGGGGATCTCCTGTATATAATGATATATGTACAGCTGGTATAACCTGGGGATCTCCTGTATATAATGATATATGTACAGCTGGTATAACCTGGGGATCTCCTGTATATAATGATATATGTACAGCCGGTATAACCTGGGGTTCTCCTGTATATAATGATATATGTACAGCCGGTATAACCTGGGGTTCTCCTGTATATAATGATATATGTACAGCCGGTTTAACCTGGGGATCTCCTGTATATAATGATATATGTACAGCTGGTATAACCTGGGGATCTCCTGTATATAGTGATATATGTACAGCTGGTATAACCTGGGGATCTCCTGTATATAATGATATATGTACAGCTGGTATAACCTGGGGATCTCCTGTATATAATGATATATGTACAGCCGGTATAACCTGGGGATCTCCTGTATATAATGATATATGTACAGCCGGTATAACCTGGGGATCTCCTGTATATAATGATATACGTACAGCTGGTATAACCTGGGGATCTCCTGTATATAATGATATATGTACAGCCGGTATAACCTGGGGATCCCCTCTATATAGTGATATATGTACAGCCGGTATAACCTGGGGATCTCCTGTATATAATGATATATGTACAGCTGGTATAACCTGGGGATCTCCTGTATATAATGATATATGTACAGCCGGTATAACCTGGGGATCCCCTCTATATAGTGATATATGTACAGCCGGTATAACCTGGGGATCTCCTGTATATAATGATATATGTACAGCTGGTATAACCTGAGGATCTCCTGTATATAATGATATATGTACAGCCGGTATAACCTGGGGATCTCCTGTATATAGTGATATATGTACAGCTGGTATAACCTGGGGATCTCCTGTATATAATGATATATGTACAGCCGGTATAACCTGGGGATCTCCTGTATATAATGATATATGTACAGCCGGTATAACCTGGGGATCTCCTGTATATAATGATATATGTACAGCCGGTATAACCTGGGGATCTCCTGTATATAATGATATATGTACAGCCGGTATAACCTGGGGATCTCCTGTATATAATGATATATGTACAGCCGGTATGACCTGGGGATCTCCTGTATATAATGATATATGTACAGCCGGTATAACCTGGGGATCCCCTCTATATAGTGATATATGTACAGCCGGTATAACCTGGGGATCTCCTGTATATAATGATATATGTACAGCCGGTATAACCTGGGGATCTCCTGTATATAGTGATATATGTACAGCTGGTATAACCTGGGGATCTCCTGTATATATTGATATATGTACAGCTGGTATAACATAGGGATCTCCTGTATATAATGATATATGTACAGCCGGTATAACCTGGGGATCCCCTGTATATAATGATATATGTACAGCCGGTATAACCTGGGGATCTCCTGTATATAATGATATATGTACAGCCGGTATAACCTGGGGATCTCCTGTATATAATGATATATGTACAGCCGGTATAACCTGGGGATCTCCAGTATATAATGATATATGTACAGCCGGTATAACCTGGGGATCTCCTGTATATAATGATATATGTACAGCCGGTATAACCTGGGGATCTCCTGTATATAATGATATATGTACAGCCGGTATAACCTGGGGATCCCCTCTATATAGTGATATATGTACAGCCGGTATAACCGGTATATAGTGATATAAGTGTGCATGGTTCCTGTAAGCCGCGGGCAGTATACAGGTTGGTCCGGGTGAGTGCTATCACTAAAGTGTTTACTGATTATCTGTGATGCCGCTGTCACTATGAATGAAGGAACACATCTGTATTGGATAAGTCGGCTGTGATTCTATTCGGCCTCCATGACAGGAATGTTACTGCCGCTATATAAAAGCCATTGGAAGTAAGACAGAGTTATAGGAGAAGAAGACGCCATTACATGAATCAGTGCGTTTGCAAAAATTGCTTCATGAAATTGTGAAATGCTGTTTTAAAGGGGTCCCGCTGCGCTCCTGCCACGTCTGCCCTAATAAATAACCGTATTTCTCGTAATATATTCAATCTGAAGAAGCTTTATTAGAAATCTGTTTGGTGCTGTTCCACAGTCCTTCCTTAAATGTTAATCACTATCACTATGTAGGGACAAATTCATTCAAATATAATGGTAACACCCAGTTGTCAGAATAAGACCATATTCACATGAACGTATGGGGGACGTATATATGGGCGATACACGTCGCTCATACATCACAATGGACTCACGGCGCCCAACGAGCGCCATATATTCCTATGGAGAGGGGCGGGGGTGAGTGGCGCTCTCTCCCGGCACTGTCGTGTGCCCGCCGTGCTACGTGTGGCAGTGTGAATGTAGCCTAATTATGCAACCTGGGCAGAGACATAGGGGTAGATTTATCCTAAGTCTCTTAGAGCAGAACTGTTCTAGTTGCCCATGGCAACCAATCAGAGCTCAGCTTTCATTTCCGCACTGCTGTTTATAAAATGATAGCTGAGCTCTGGTTGGTTTCCATGGGCAACTACAACATTTTTACCTCAGAAACTTGATGATAAATCTCCCGCACAAAGTCAGGCCTTACACAGACCAGCAGGACTTGTGTAGGCCTTGCAGTCTAAGCTCACAAGGACCACCGTTTAGATCCATAATAGATTCCAAAGTCCTGAAAACCTACGGTACATTTCAGAGCATTTAATGCTCACGTTATATAAGTTTGACATCTTCTGAGTGTTTGACTTTCTGAACATTAAAGGGGTCGTCCACTGTCAGCAAATAATGTAAAAGGTCTGTGTGAGTAAAGGTTATACAATTTCCAATATACTTTCTGTATCAATTCCTCAGGTTTTATAGGTCTCTGCTTGCTGTCATTCTATTGAAATGTTTACTGCCAGTGAATAGAAATCTGCCCATGGTTATTATCGCACGGCTCTGATTACGCTCTGTAAAAGTAACGGCTCCTGCACCTGTGTGACGTCACATGATCATGTAGATTTCTATTCACTGGAAGTGAACATTTTCAATAGGATAACAGCAAGTGGAGATCCTGAAAACTGAGGAATAGATACAGAAAGTATATTGGAAATTGTATAACTTTTCCTCACACAGACCGTATCAATTATTTGCTGACAGTGGACGACCTCTTTAATGTTCAGAAAGTCAAAAATGTTCACCTTCTTCTTCCCGGTGCATGTAAGTGCATTGTCTTGTGACACAATTTGAATGTTAAATCCCGCGCTCAGTCCGAATCAGTCGGATCATACAATGGCACCGCCCCAACCCAATTTGTGTTGCATGGAAGCAGCGCCGCTGTGCCTAAATCCGATCGCGTGTGACACAATCCAAGCACAGACACCTGTTACATACCTGTCCGAGCTGCGCAATCCCCGAAAAAGGTGAACAGTCCAATAAAAAGGCGATCCGCAACCCTTGGTAAATGAGTCCAATGTTCAAGAGGTCCTATACTCCTAAGGCTTATGTTTAGAAGGTCTAAATATGAGAAGACTTTAAGGTCAAAAGGTTCAAAGCCAAGGACTAAGGTTTAGAAGGCCAAAAGCAGAGCAGAAATAGAGTTCAGAAAATCCAATGCTGTGATGTTCAGGTTCAGGAGATCTAACATTGAGAAAACTTCAAGTTTATAGGAAAGTTCTGAAGTTCACAGGTCCAAAACTCAGACTTATCTGACGACTTCAAGTTCGGAAGTTCCAAAAATTAAAAGCCTACGAGACTGGATTGTGTTTAGAAGGACAACACTCAGAAGATGTGACCTTAACAAAGTCTAAAGCTCACAAGAACCAAACCCAAGATGAACTAAATCTCAGGGAACCTAAAGCTCAGGACATCATGGGTCCACCAGGACCTAGAAGGTTCTTCTTCACGGGATCATGATACAAATCACACCTGTTGACCTTCTTCTAGGAGTCTTATATTATCTGGCCAGAGGGTCCCTAGGGCTGCAGAACTTGGCGGTGGTCTCACTCCCTAATGGATGTCCTTGTCTCTCCAGCCTTCTATCTATTTAAGACGAGCGCCGTAATCCGTGCGCCTCTGGGAGAGCAAGGGGTTAAATTCTGAACACAAATCGTCTGTAAGTGGAAGAAGGAGATTCATGAGGTTAAAATCAAACCCAATCAAGTCTCCGCTTCCCTCCCGCACTCGGCGCGCTTCGTCCTGCCCTTGCTTGGAGGCAGTCACCCTGCACGGGATGTAACGCGGCTGCACGTCTGGGGAGCCCTTCAACATATTTAGGATAATTTCTGGCAATTGTTTCTTTCTTTCCCCCTGGTGCGCGGGATGAGAGGCGTTTCGGATTTTTTTTGGATTTGTTATGTGAAGGATGTCCTGCGGCGCTGTCTTGTGCAGTCGTGCCAGTCCTATCCCATTACGTCTCAGCCCTCTCCGCAATAAACACATTCCGGATAGTTTCGCACTGCGGAGCTCTTCTCCATAGGCAAACCCTGGGAGAGCGCGGCACAAGTGACCTTAAATTACATATACAAGCGCTATTGTATTTACATCCAAAATCCCTAGTGGTGACGGCCCCTGTGCATGCTGGGTAAGTTATTTTCGAGCTAATAGGCCACGCTTTCCATTGTGTGCGCCAAGGAAGATTGACAATCCCGGCTGATGTTGGAACAGGTTCGTTTTTGGGATAATGGGAATAAATGACGTCCCCCTACCAGCACTGTATATACACAGGGGTAAGGCCGGGTGACTGGCAATCGCGCACTGATCCGGGCTCCCCCCACAATTTAAAGGGTCCTGCAGCATTAGAAAAACTGGGAAAATATCTAGAACGGTGTCACACCTGTATAATGGGTTGTATATGGTGTTGCAGCTCAACTCCGTTAACGATGTAGAACCTTTATAGGGGTCTTCTGATATCCATAGTATAGGATTGCTGGGGGGTCCGACCACTGGGAATCCCAGTGATTGGAAAAACAGAAAACGGAAAGACCCCCAGGGAGTGCAGAACCCATGTTCTTCATTTACTTCTAAGGGGATCTTTCACAGAAGTGAATACGGTGACAGCCATGCATGTGTCTAGGGGACATACAAGAAGAGCTGAGCTGAGAGTGCATGTGTCTAGGGGACATACAAGGAGAGCTGAGCTGAGAGTGCATGTGTCTAGGGGACATACAAGAAGAGCTGAGCTGAGAGTGCATGTGTCTAGTGGACATACAAGAAGAGCTGGGCTGAGAGTGCATGTGTCTAGGGGACATACAAGGAGAGCTGAGCTGAGAGTGCATGTCTCTACGGGACATACAAGAAGAGCTGCGCTGAGAGTGCATGTGTCTAGGGGACATACAAGAAGAGCTGAGCTGAGAGTGCATGTGTCTAGGGGACATACAAGGAGAGCTGAGCTGAGAGTGCATGTCTCTAGGGGAGCTGTTGGAATAGCTAATATCAGAATGAGTGCGAGGCTTTCTCTGCTCGGCCTACGCTCCACATGCAGCCTGGGTTTTGCATGCAGCTTCATGCGCTCACATTCTCCATACTGGTTGCGTCTACAATGGTTTGAGAGGAAAAGGCGGCAGAGTGAGTGTCAGTCATCGTTCCTGTGTTATATGCCAAAACCTGTGCCGGGCAGAGTCACCCAATGGCATGGGCAGTACATGCAATATGGGAGGCAATGGGGGAGGGGCCAAGTGAATGGGGAGGGGCTAGTTTGTGTTTAGTAAAGCAACAATGCAAGAGATAATGGGGGGCTGCCAGGACTTGCATTGTGTTCACAGCTAAAGCATAAGCCAGTAATATATAGTAGTATACGAGATCATTATACATACATGTATGGACTACGGGGGGCATAGCCCCCATATAATGTTATAATGTAATAAGGACATGTATATTTATACATACGCACTGATGTTCTGGTAACTTAGGATACATCACTATATTTTAGGGTCCAGTGTCCTCACACTGCTGTGCTCTGTGCTCCCTGCAGCCAGTGTTGGGTATTATCCCTGGAGAGATGTGTAATTATACCTGTGTATGTTGTTGGAAGCAGCAGGACTGTTATATATATGGATCTATACTCCAGGATTGAAGATTATCCAAGTCCTCACACTGCTGTGCTCATAGCTCTCTACCTCTGCTTTGAGTAAAAGATTTTGGTTGAATATTGCCACTCTCAGAGTAGAGGAGTTGTGGAGCAGTGCACAGAGCACAGCAGTGTGAGGATCTGCCTCCGGTGCACTTGGAGAAGCTGCAATCAGGGCTCAGGGAAACCAGACATTCTCACTATAAGAATAATGATGATGTCTGACTTTACCATTGTCCTGCGCTCCCTAGAAAAAGTACCTGAGTGAAGTTGGTTGACCTCTGATGACCTCTGGAAACTTTCATTAAAATCTTAAAAACAATAGCGGCACAAGCGAAAATTTCTGCTGCACAAACCACCACAAACGTAGCACAAACGTTTGACACCAATTTTGTTTGATTTGAACAAGGTGGGGGGGCCAACTTCACTCAGGTAGAAAAAGTTCCAAGCCTCATTGACCAAAACCAATCAGAGCTCGGCTTTTATTGTTTTACTGCCTTGTGAAAAATGAAAGCTGAGTTGTGATTTGTTGCTATGAGTAACCAAGACATATTTGATAAATGAGGCCTAGTTCATTGCAAAGTAAATGAAAATACCCTAAAAATGGCGGCATGTCCCCCCCCCGCCCCCCCCCCAATGTCTGACTACTCGTTGCGTCCAGTTTCCCTCTCAAATCTTTTCCCTGAGTGGGGGCTACAGGCTCGGCTAGTAGCTGAAGCTCTAGTGTGACTACGGCGCAGGCACGAGAGATCCATGGGAACAGTCTACCGACCAGACATGTACATCGCCTTACTCCTGCGCTTTTTCTCCAGGCGGCGCTGACGTTTCTCCTCCCGGCGGCGCGCCTCCTCCGCCTCCTGGTGCTGACGGCACTTGTGAAAGTTTTCCACCACTACACCCACAAACATGTTGAGCACAAAGAAGCTGACGATGAGGAGGAAGGAGATGAAGTACAGCAGCATCCACGGGTTATGGTTCCGGATTGGCTGCAAGGGGACAGAAACACAGGAGACGTCCATTATTATCTCTGTACTGTGACATCACTGTGTGTATTATCCCTGTACTGTGACATCACTGTGTGTATTATCCCTGTACTGTGACATCACTGTGTGTATTATCCCTGTACTGTGACATTACTGTGTGTATTATCCCCTGTACTGTGACATTACTGTGTGTATTATCCCTGTACTGTGACATCACTGTGTGTATTATCCCTCTACTGTGACATCACTGTGTGTATTATTCCTGTACTGTGACATTACTGTGTGTATTATCTCTGTACTGTGACATCACTGTGTGTATTATCTCCTGTACTGTGACATCACTGTGTGTATTATCCCTGTACTGTGACATCACTGTGTGTATTATCTCCTGTACTGTGACATCACTGTGTGTATTTTACCTGTACTGTGACATCACCGTGTGTATTATTCCTGTACTGTGACATCACTGTGTGTATTATCTCTGTACTGTGACATCACTGTGTGTATTATCCCTGTACTGTGACATCACTGTGTATTATCCCTGTACTGTGACATCACTGTGTGTATTATGCCTGTACTGTGACATCACTGTGTGTATTATCCCTGTACTGTGACATCACTGTGTGTATTATCCCTGTACTGTGACATCACTGTGTGTGTATTATCCCTGTACTGTGACATCACTGTGTGTATTATCTCTGTACTGTGACATCACTGTGTGTATTATCTCTGTACTGTGACATCACTGTGTGAATTATCCCTGTACTGTGACATAACTGTGCATTATCCCTGTACTGTGACATCACTGTGTATTATCCCTGTACTGTGACATCACTGTGTGCATTATCCCTGTACTGTGACATCACTGTGTATTATCCCTGTACTGTGACATCACTGTGTGCATTATCCCTGTACTGTGACATCACTGTGTGTATTATCCCTGTACTGTGACATCCCTGTGTGTATTATCCCTGTACTGTGACATCACTGTGTGTATTATCCCTGTACTGTGACATCAGTGGGGGTCATTTACTAAGGGCCCGATTCGCGTTTTCCCGACGTGTTACCCGAATATTTCCGATTTGCGCCGATTGTACCTGAATTGCCCTGGGATTGTGGCGCACGCGATCGGATTGTGGCGCATCGGCGCCGGCATGCGCGCAACGGAAATCGTGGGGCGTGGCCGAATGAAAACCCGACGTATTCGGAAAAACCGCCGCATTTAAAAACCGAAAAAGTGTCGCTTGGGGAGCGCTTACCTTCACCTGGTCCGAGGTGGTGCATTCCGGCGCGATGAGATGACTTTCAGCGCAGCAGCGCCAACTGGTGGACGGCGGAGGAACTACCTTCTTAAATCCCGTCCGGACCCGAATCCAGAGCAGAGAACGCGCTGCTGGATCGCGAATGGGCCGGGTAAGTAAATTTGCCCCACTGTGTGTATTACCCCTATACTGTGACATCGCTGTGTGTATTATCCCTGTACTGTGACATCACTGTGTGTATTATCCCTGTACTGTGACATCACTGTGTGTATTATCCCTGTACTGTGACATCACTGTGTGTATTACCCCTATACTGTGACATCACTGTGTGTATTACCCCTGTACTGTGACATCACTGTGTGTATTATCCCTGTACTGTGACATCACTGTGTGTATTATCCCTGTACTGTGACATCACTGTGTGTATTATCCCTGTACTGTGACATCACTGTGTGTATTATCCCTGTACTGTGACATCGCTGTGTGTATTATCTCTGTACTCTGACATCGCTGTGTGTATTATCCCTGTACTGTGACATCACTGTGTGTATTATCTCTGTACTGTGACATCACTGTGTGCATTATCCCTGTACTGTGACATCACTGTGTGTATTATCCCTGTACTGTGACATCACTGTGTGTACTATCCCTGTACTGTGACATCAATGTGTGTATTATCTCTGTACTGTGACATCACTGTGTGTATTATCCTTGTACTGTGACATCACTGTGTGTATTATCTCTGTACTGTGACATCACTGTGTGTATTATCCCTGTACTGTGACATCACTGTGTGTATTATCCCTGTACTGTGACATCACTGTGTGTATTATCTCTGTACTGTGACATCACTGTGTGTATTATCCTGTACTGTGACATCACTGTGTGTATTATCCCTGTACTGTGACATCACTGTGTGTATTATCCCTGTACTGTGACATCACTGTGTGTATTATCCCCTGTACTGTGACATCACTGTGTGTATTATCCCTGTACTATGACATCACTGTGTGTATAATCTCTGTACTGTGGCATCACTGTGTGTATTATCCCTGTACTGTGACATCACTGTGTGTATTATCTCTGTACTGTGACATCACTGTGTGTATTATCCCTGTACTGTGACATCACTGTGTGTATTATCCCTGTACTGTGACATCACTGTGTGTATTACCCCTGTACTGTGACATCACTGTGTGTATTATCCCTGTACTGTGACATCACTGTGTGTATTATCCCTGTACTATGACATCACTGTGTGTATTATCTCTGTACTGTGGCATCACTGTGTGTATTATCCCTGTACTGTGACATCACTGTGTGTATTATCTCTGTACTGTGACATCACTGTGTGTATTATCCCTGTACTGTGACATCACTGTGTGTATTACCCCTGTACTGTGACATCACTGTGTGTATTATCCCTGTACTGTGACATCACTGTGTGTATTATCCCTGTACTGTGACATCACTGTGTGTATTATCTCTGTACTGTGACATCACTGTGTGTATTATTTCTATACTATGACAACATTATAGTAAACTGCTCCTATCTTTATGTGTTTGTACCTGGACATCGGTGGCCACTGCGTCTAACCCATCATACATGATGTTCACCCAGCCGTCTTTGGATGACAGAACAAAAAGCGACATGAGGGCCTGGAGAGAGATGAAAACACAGGACAAGATTATCATAATGAGCCTTTGAAAATACCTGCTGATACGTGTAAGGTGACTGTGCCGTCACTGGGAGATGCCGCCGGCTATAACACTTGGGATATCATGACGCCTGCCATATCTATGGACTGTTCCACACAGAAAATCTCTGTAGACCCTGGACCTGTATCATAACCAGGATTATTATAAGAAGCCTCAGGTCAATCTGGTCCCAGTGACATAACTGTTATTAGAACTGATATCTGGACTTCCATTAACTCCATTTTTGGGAACGGCTCGTGGATGGTGACCCCTATAATGTATTTGGTTTGGCCCATGAAGTGGTTGGAATGAGGGAAGTGAATAGAAAAATCTCCAATCTCTGGATATGAACAGAGTTCGGAGAATCGTGTACATAGTCTGTTCCCGGAATGTTGTGAAAATGAGTTTTCCCTCCGGTTTCCGAGTCACTGCTTACATGATTGTATACATTACTGCGGCACGGCCATATGGATGAAGAAGATCCTAGTGACTGCGGCCGGCTCAGTGACTAGGAACCAATATCATTATGTCGCGTGCTTCGCTGAAGCTCTGGGCTGCTTCCCAAGAACGAGCCAAGCTCGGAAAGAAGATGCCTAATGAAGAAGCTTAGTGCTGTGGGATCTACCTAACCAAAAAGGTCATCGGAAGAGTCAACAATGCGTGTAGGCCCATTGTCCCATCAGTGTTAGTGGAAAACATAAAACTCTACTGTCCATGACATCAGAGTGAAGCACCATGGACCAAGTGAGGGACTCTTGAGTAGGAGGAATTAGTTGGCAGTTTTTAGATTTTTAGAAGACCAAGGAGACCACAAGAACGTTCTCACTTACCTGGCCAAGGTTATCGAAGTTGTATTTGCGCCTCACCCACTTATTGCGTGGCCCTACACATTCCGATCTGTTGGTGACATTGCGGACATCGGGGCCCTCGCAGGAATAGAATTTGCCTTTGAAAAGCTGAAATGGAGATAATCAAAGCTTGGACATGTAGGAGGACTGCATCGTTTAGGTGCATCTAAACATAGTTCTGCTGGACCTTGATTGAATCTTGGTGTCATTACATTGGGGTCGGTTAGAACTAAATATTTCAGAAGACCATTGTGTGGTTTACCTGGATTTACAATCGTTATGGTATGGTGGAACATACCGGCCAATGGCTGGGGTCTAACCATGGTGTGCCTAGATTTATGGATTGGCCTTGTACGATTGTGGTAAGATTTGGAGTCGGGTCAATGTTCCTTGAGTAATTTGATGAAGTCTTCAAAATGTAATCTGATCTGGTAAGTAAGGTTTTGGATGGCTCTTAGAGTCCAAGCAACTAGATATAGTAGATCAAAATTTGGTATAGCTTTGGTATGAATTGATCTTGATATTACTTCAGTGGGACGTGGTAAGTTCTTAATTTGATATCATCATGGTTAGTATGATATGTTTTTGGTTGTTTTTAGGAACTCACACAGCAATTCACATAATTCAGGTGGATTGAAATATAGATTTGGTACAGTTTAGGGTTGTTTTTGGAAAGTAGACAGTAAACTGGTTTCAACAGACCTTGGAGTGGTTTATCTGGACCTAACTATGGTTTTGGTGGATCTTAGAATAATTAAGGTGGATCAACGTGTTGTTTTAATGGACCTTCGTAAAGTTTAGGTTGCTCCAACAATGGTTTTGGTGGACCTTAGCATAATTATGGTGGATCGAAGTATAGTTGTCATGGACCTTGGTACAATTTAGAGTTGTTTTTGGAAAGTTGACAGCAAACTGGTTTGGACAGACTTTGCATTGGTTTTTCTGGATCTAACTATGGTTTTGGTGGACCTTAGCATAATTATGGTGGATCAAAGTGTAGATTTCATGGATCTTGATACAGTTTAAGTCTATCTATAGTTTTGGTGACATGCTTTGGTTTGAAAACATCTACAGTTGTTAGGGATCTTGGTTTGGCTTACGTGGATTTTGGAAATGGTGTGATTTATGGTGGACCTTGTGGTTAGGTTTGAGGACATCTTGGTAATGTTTAGGGGGCATGAGTAAATTAAGCTATAGTATCAATCTTGGTAAAGTATGCTATGAGCTTGATGGACCTGTGGATTATTTTTGCATTATTGGTGGATCAACCATTTAATTTCCATTTTATTTTTGAAAAGCACAAGATAAAGTTGTGGTTAAGTACCTGAACTCCTAAAATCCCAAAAATGATGAAGAAGGCGCAGCAGATAAGGACAATATTTCCGATAGGTCGGAGGGATGAAATTAAGGTTTCCACCACAAGTTTCAGCCCCGGTGCTCTGCTGATGACCCTGTGGTAAAGACACAAATAAGAGGAGGTCAGGACACCAATAAGGAACCCCAATAGAAACACCCTTCAATAAATAAAGGGAGACTCAATGTAACAAAATAACGTAGCATCTATGATATTTTAGAATTTTTTGTTGACTACGTTATGGTACATTTTGCTTTCTCGACTGTTTCCGTCTGGTTTCTTCATAGAGTCCCACATGTTATTTCCATCCACCAGCGATGTGTGTATCTGTCTTGAACCGTCGGCCCCTGTGGACTTGAGGAATCTGTTTGTGAACAAACATTGTAACGAGTCCCTGAGTTTCTGCCTCTCTCCTGGGATCGGAGAGGTCACCAAACAATTCCAGAGCTTTTTCTCTAAGCCAACTTATTCTAGCTCGCTGCTCACGACGTCTAATAAAATCTCAAGACGACTCGGGGAAAATGCAAGCCCTAACCTGCTGGATTCAAGAGCTGCTACTATTAACCCTGTATTGTCTCTTCGTGGAGCTGAATAGACTCAAAATCAGTACTGCTTTAAGGGGATGTCCAGTTTCAAAATCCCATGGTCACCTCTGAGTGAATTCTCACATGTCTGACAACAGATGGTGGTAAACTGTTGTCTGTTTCCAAGGGAAACCACTGACTTCTGAAGTCTATGACCAGAGATATTGGAATGACCTGAAGGACCCATGGACTGGTTAGTGCTGCCTTCATTGTTGGGGGGTGGAGAGATATGCCAATTATCTACCACTTGACCCCTGCTGTGCCCTATTAAGCATTATTCATCTTTTCCAGGAAGAATTAGCAGCACATTGAGAATATTTATAATAGGAGGTCTGGGCGGCATATGTGAAAGCCTGGAAAATACTGCCATTCCTACTTACAAATTACATTAATGGAATAGCGAGAGCTTCTTGCTGGCAAGCACAATCTGCCCTTGACAATAAAATTATATTCATTCATGTCAAAATACAGCGCTGAGCTGAAAGATCCTATTAGAGGAGGAGAACTCGTGCCAAGAAAGTGAGACGACTACGCAACATCTGATTAGGGCGTGGATATGCTACAATGCAGAGAGACACCGATTTATTGGACTCGGACCACTGAACCTTGTCATCTGTCCTGAACACCACTTCTATAGGTCCTGCCATTTTCAGGTATATAGCCGTTCATAGGTAAAGTGGACCATTTACCACCTCCATCAATGCCATCTTTGTTGCTTAGTTAATTTTGGCACAGTTGGAATTCGGTAGTCCTCACCGTTCCAAAACAATCATTGCTGTTAGTTATGTCATCCCATATAGACATTGGTGCCATCACTGATGTACTGTAGGCCCACCAGAGGTGATGGTGCTAATGACCCACCCTCTATCTATAATGGATCTGTGCTTCTCCATGTAGGATGTAAAATAATATATAACATTTGTGAATAATCCTACAAAACCAGCCCCATTTGTCAAGGTATTACTCAAGGGAGCTCGTTAGGTGATGAGTTTAGGACCAAAGATATTGATGTCGATGGTCCACCCTCCATCTAAGATGGACCTGTCCATCTCCTTGCCTCATCGATAAGATCTAATCTATAATATTTGTGAACCACCCTATAAAAATTAGCACCTTGAGTCAAGTGATTTACCCAGGCACCTCCGAACAGGTCATCTAGATCTCATAGACCTTATGAGTAAGAGTCTGAGCCCTAAGGAGAATTCTCTGGTAGGCAAGCTGGTGACTCTCTTAGAGAGAGAACCATATACTTGGGTCCCCACAAGTTATGTACAAGATAGAGTTGCCATGAAATCGGAGTCTATTATTTATACTTTCTAGAATAAAATACGGTACCTCAATGGACGCAGGGTCCTCAGAAGCCTTAACACTCTCAGAATCCCCAAGATCTTGGCTCCTCCAGCCGACGCTAAGGACACAATGATATCAATGATGGACACAAACACCAATACTCCATCAAGCACGTTCCAGCTACTCTGAAGATAAGCGTGTTCTCCTGAGAAGAAACCCAAAGCGACCACCTGAGACAAAGAAGAGGTCATCAGAAGACAAGGAGGCACGAGAAGCATCTCAAACACCAATGGGCAATGTAACGTTACCTTAATGGTCATCTCCACCACGAAGATCGCCGTAAAGATGTAATTAGAGACGCTCAGGAAGATTCGCTCCTTTGTAAATAAAACAATGTAAGAAAGAAGATGATGAGAGGAGAATTACTGCGCTCCACACCATCTAATTCTGTTAAATAGAGCAGAAGATCTTATAATCTAACATTTCATTATTCCACCTAGGACGGGAAGGAACATAATGAAACCAATTTCCCGAGATTCTCTTCTCAATTTCCAGCGATTCCTCTCATTACCATTACTCATCAGATAAAGTTAATATCTCTGAGCCAAATTTATAATTTCTAAACCCTCCTCTGCCACTTGATTTCCATCTTCAGCACAAAGATATAAGAAACCTACCAACATCTCACAGGCTCAATCATGGCCCCTGAAAGTCAAGACCACATCCTACCAGGACGTTGAGGGTCATGGTGTATGAAACTTACCATGCTGTTTGGATCAATATCTGGTCTTTCTAAGGCAATGGTGATGCAATTCAAGAAGATGAAGACGAGAACCACATGGTCAAACATCTTGTGGGCGATAACCTTTTGGCACATCATACGAAACCTAGTCAAGGAGACGATATAGGAATATCAACTGTGTTCTACAGGCAATGGCAGTGAGGGTGGTGGTGGCAAACATGAAAGGGTGTCAATAGACATGGTCAGTGACGTCAATGGAGCGCCTCTACCACTGGAGCGGTTCTACCTCTTTGAGCAGCTGAAGGGGAGGAGTGTTGAATATTAGACTCCTCCTATGGATTGGGCATCAATATTTTGGTCCCAACCTTTAACATGTCCATTAATGATTAATTTTCAGAGTTGGTACCAGCTCCCCATCCATTGTACATGAAGGTGCCCTGACTGTCCCTGGTGTCAAATGTTGGGAGTCAAAGGATTGGGAGTGTTGAACGTTAACATGCCAGATTGCTTTGGACTCAGAAAAGGTTAACGCTTCCAGAGGTGTGTGGCGGGTGTGTATGGATCTAAAATATTCAGCATAGTTATATTTTTGGGTGTATAAGGTAGTGGCAGCATTGTATGACAATGAACAACATGGTGGGAGGACACCCGGAGACAACTCCATTAAGCAGGTAGATACTTGAGACAAATATTATCAACCAACAAAATGGAGAGTCGTAATGTACATGTGGTGGGAAGGCTGGTTCAAAGAGTGGGTCTTGAGTAATGGAGTCTTACTGGTTTTGAGGAGCAAACATGTAAAGTGACCAATCTTCGTGAGTCTTGCACCACTTGGGCTTGTAAGGCTCGAGTATCTTGCGGAGACGGAAACAGTAACTCTGCAAACATAGAAGAAAGGAGGCAATGAAGTCCACATCCAACATATCATTATACAGGCGGTCCCCTACTTAAGGACACCCGACTTACAGACAACCCATAGTTACAGACAGAGCCCTGTGACCTCTGGTGAAGCTCTCTGGATGTTACTATAGTCCCAGACTGCAATGATCAGCTGTAAGGCGTCTGTAATGAAGTTTTATTGATAATCCTTGGTCCCATTGCAGCAAAAAATGTTTAAACTCCGGGGCCAAAAAATTTTTTGTCTGGATCTACAATTATAAAATATACAGTTTCGACTTACATACTAATTCAACTTAAGAATAAACCTCCGGTCCCTATCTTGTACGTAACCCGGGGACTGCCTGTATATGCCATTAGACTAGAGGGTATGGCTATAGGGGGAGCAGAGGTGGTGGTAGCACCCAGGTCTTCTATCCCAAACATCAGGATTACATAAAGTTTCTACACTTTGTCACTTTGTTCTGTAGGTCATTCAACCCCAGAGTTGAAATCAGAATGTTTTCTTGATAGAAAATGAAAATATCCAAATGAAGAGTAACTGAAAAAGGAATGAAGAAGATGGATTCTCGTTATTCTAACGTTGTGATTAATTAGCGGAATGTGATGTAACCAAGGAATAAAACTTAATTGTGTTGTATTTCCTGTACGAGTATTAATTAGTTGCTGGGTTACTGCCGCGGTAAGCACACTATGAAAGGATTAAAACAATGAATGTATATTACTCCACATATTCCTCTTCCCAAACGAATCATTAACGAAGAAATAATTAACAATGCTGAGCTTAGCTACAGAGATGTTCCTCAATAAGAGCATCAGCTTCCCTTGAGTGATGTGTGTGGTAGAGCACAGACAACCCGCTGTGACACCCTGCCCTAACCTAGAAGGACTTACGTCTTCAAGGTCGTCCTCGAAATCCACAGGGTCTTCTTTGTGTTTGTCCACTCTCAGGAACAAATCGCTGGGGACATGCACCATCTTTCCATTGCAGTCTTGGTAGTCTGCAGGCACCATGGCCAAAGGGCTGACGCTCAACGAGTGTCGTAAGGTGGGGACCTGGAGGAGTTCTGGAATGTCCAAAGACCCTCGAGTGTCCAGAGATCCTGCCCGGCGATGGAGGGATATCCTGCCCATGGAGCTGTTCTTGCAGTCATCAGAATCCTCATCAGTGCTGCCCTTACCCTCCCCAGAGAGGAGAGACTCCCTTTCCCCAGTTTGGCTCTTTTTCTTGATACTTGGTGCCCGACCCAGGCTGTTCCAGCTAGAGCGACGGCTCCCCCAGTTGCTGTAGGTGCCCCAAGGTGCACACGGGGAGCTCCGGACACTGGCCTAAGAGGATGTAACAAAATCATATGGAAAAAAATTCTTTTAGAACTTTCTACTATCTTCTCGACGCTACAATGGCACATTCATCATTTATCTTTACTTTGGCCAAAAATGTCTCACTTATGGTTCCAAAGCGATGATATATACTATACACTGGAATGGCAACCTACCAGAGACTTCTGATCACAGATCGATGGATCTACAGACACATTGCTCCCCCTTCTCGAATCCACAAATGTATGAATGGAGTCCATGCATGGAGAGCTCTTTGGCGTGGGCATGGGTGTAGCCGCTGTACGCATAATGATGGGAGGGGGCATCGCACTGCGAGGATCCAGGTGTCCATTTGGAGTCACTGCGAGGGAATACATCTTCAGCTCTAGGAGAATAAAGGGATAGAGAATAGTTAGAGAGACCTTCTTCTATATCATGGAGACATCTTAGAAAACAGCAGATACTGCTATTCCCCTAAGTACAACCCTTCATTCCTGATGGAGAAGGCCTCTTACCTTCACAGTAGTTGTGTCCAACCCAACCCCATAATTGGTTGTAGACCAATTGTGTCACCCAAATGGTTTGACTTTGGACCAGAATTGAACTGATTTTGTATTATCTCAGGGAGCTCCCTGGTTTTCACCCTTTAACCCACTGGAAGATCACCAGGTCGCTACCTCTTGAAGTGGTCCCAAGCCCACGAAAGAGAGAGAACGGACTATGTGGTCCTGCTTGCCGCCGTAGGGCTAGAACTTTTATATGAATTCATATTATGGAAACCACAAATGTAGAGTCACATTTTGGAGACCCCTGCTCTAGATATAGGGACTATTCCAAATCTTATCAAAGACAACTTTAATATAAAATGACCCAACCTTTATTTTTTGGTACTGCAAATTTTTTTTTTATTAAGGAAGAAGCTTTCATATATTATTATCACCTGTTGCCCGCAGATCTTTCAGCTTTTCCAAATCTTCATCAAAATTGGTAGAGACTTTGTCCTCGTCGGTGTCTGACCTTGTGGCATCCCCCTGGAGATAGAAGGATGACTGATGGAATCATAGAGTAGATGGTGGACTCGCTTGACATCTGACAAGAACAACACAGATCCGACTACTGCTGCGTCGGCAACTTCTGCAGCTTTATCTCCGTCTGATGGATGAAACGTCTCTAATCTGTTCCACACAGTCCTACCGATTCCCGGGATAAACCGTGTACAGTGTCAGCGATAAGACCACCGCTCGCTCATCCCTGGGTTAGATATCTACTCGTCAGGGGGCTCACCAGGAAATAGAGATATATTTGATGTTTAATGCTTTTTAATTGCATTTTATGATGTTTTGTGTTCACTGAACGTCTGCCATCGTCTACTGGATAACACATGTAGTCTTATAATCATGTAGGCACAGATAGTACTGCCTCCTGCTCTCTCCTGTATATTGCATAGCATCAGATTGTACATGTACTGTGTAAATTATATAAGTGCCTTCTTTTTTTCCCCTGTAAGCAATGTAGACACAGATAGTACTGTCTATCCTTAGAAGAGAATCTCCTTCCTGTACATAATATACTTTACACTCAGTGATACAGGTTAGACACTTCTCACTCGTATCTCTCTGCAGATAGTACTGTCTCCTTCTCTCATCCATTAAATTATCTAGACATGGATAATATTGCGACTTTCCCTGTAAATAAAGTATGTGTCTTGTCTCCCTTTAAAAATAAGTAGGCACATACAGTATTGCTTCCTTCTCTGTTAATTAAGTGGGCACAGATAGTACTGTTTCCCTCATTCTAGCTGTAAATTATGACAACACAGATAGTACCATCTCCTCGACTCACTGTAAACTATCTGTTTTGACATAATTTACAGCTAGAATCAGGAAAACAGTACTATCTGTGTTTTCACAATTTACAGTTAGAGACAGGGAGACAGTATTATCTGTAAATGAATAAATTACAGGTAAAGACGGGTGGCAGTACTATTTGCAGTCACATAGTTCTGTCTCCTTGACTCACTGTAAACTATGTGACTGCAAATAGCACTGATACCTGTCTTTACCTGTAAATTATTCACTCACAGATAATACCGTCTCCCTGTCTCTAACTGTAATTTATGAAAACACAGATAGTACTGTTTCCCTGATTCTAGCTGTAAATTATGTAAACTGAGTTTACAGTGAGTCAAGGAGATAGTGATATCTGTGTTTTCATAATTTACATCTAGAGACAGGGAGACAGTATTATCTGTGAGTGAATAATTTACAGGTAAAGACTGGTGGCAGTACTATTTGCAGTCACATAGTACTATCTGCTTGACTCACTGTAAACTATGTGACTGCAAATAGTACTGCCACCTGTCTTTACCTGTAAATTATTCACTCACAGATAAAACTGTCTTCCTGTCTCTAACTGTAAATTATGAAAGCACAGTTTACAGTGAGTCAAGGAGATAGTACTATCTGTGTTTTCATAATTTACAGTTAGAGACAGGCAGACAGTATTATCTGTGAGTGAATAATTTACAGGTAAAGACAGGTATCAGTGCTATTTGCAGTCACGTAGTTTACAGCGAGTCAAGGAGACAGTACTATGTGACTGCAAATAGTAAATTATTTACTCACAGATAATACTTTCTCCCTGTCTCTAACTGTAAATTATGAAAACACAGATAGTACCGTCTCCTTGATTATTTATGTAACCTGCAGACTGTCTCTTCTGCTAAGTGAGCTCATGTCAGATAGTACAACCTCCTTGTCTCTCCTTGTAAATGTTGTAGGCACTGCTAGTACTGCTTTAAGGCCTGCAAATAGTATTGTTTCTCAGTAAACTAAGTAGGCACAGATAGTACTGGAGGATAGTAGAGCAGTTTTATCACTATCTTTTACTGAAGGCGAGCGCTAAATTTTAGTAACGAAGGTTAAAACAAAAGAAGCTTTATTAACACAATCCAAATCCCTCCTTTAAGTGTTACTTATCTCCTAATGTAATTTTGCGATTGGTGATACATCATATACTACAGTCCATTACTTTATTACAGCCATACAACGACTTTATCTTTTTCGGACATTTACGCTAATTTGATGTTCGCCGTTGGGGGGGCCATGTGCGATTTATCATATTAATGCCCCATCCTTCTGTGATCCTTGTAAAAACTTCACAGGATTGATGAATATTATGATGACTAAGCGACTTTTCTTTAATTAGGCGAAGACTTGGGTGATGTTAACGAGGTGCTAAAGACTGTCTAACACCCCCCTCCCCCCCCCATCCCACATTCCGTGGCTCCAAGGTTATTGCCAGACTTAGCTCATCACTTGGCAAATTCCTCCTGGTTAGCAGAAAAATGGGAATAGTCAGCATTGTCGGAGGGGGTCCGGGGTGGAGGGGGCTTCATTTCCTGGAAGTCTTGTCATTTTTATTATCCATTTCAGGCTCCATTTCGGGCCCATAATTCACAGAGTAGTCAGACTGTGCCAGCCGCCTCTATCATGTGCATGTAGATTGCGGTATTATGGTGACATGGATATATCCTGCCCCCTGAATGCTCTTGACTTCATCTTCAAAGTCGTGAAGAGGAGACTTCTCAATCTTCTTCCTACTATGCGCTACCTATAGCTGCCCTCATATGGAAACAGAACCTATAGCGACATATATATATATATATATATATATATACACCTTACAGTAGTCATTTATAACTACTGAGACTCCATACCAGACCCTCTATAGGGGTATCAAGCACAACTTCTCTCCTACCTACTCACTACCAGGCAAATCGACCTACAGAAACTTACCTCTGCCTGGAAGCCTTCCACCAGAATGGCCACCAAGAGGTTAAAGAGAACGTAATTGCCGAATGTCATCAGAGCCACAAAGTAAAGAGCCGCCCAGGAGGAGGTGGAGGCCATTCCATTATACAGGACCATGTTCCAGTCCTCCTGAGTAAGAATCTAGATGACAAAAAAGAGAGAAAAAAAGAGGGCAGTATTATAGTAGTTATATTCTTGTACATAGGGGGCAGTATTATAGTAGTTATATTCTTGTACATAGGGGGCAGTATTATAGTAGTTATATTCTTGTACATAGGGGGCAGTATTATAGTAGTTATATTCTTGTACATAGGGGACAGTATTATAGTAGTTATATTCCTGTACATAGGGGGCAGTATTATAGTAGTTATATTCCTGTACATAGGGGCAGTATTATAGTAGTTATATGCCTGTACATAGGGGGCAGTATTATAGTAGTTATATTCCTGTACATAGGGGCCAGTATTATAGTAGTTATATTCCTGTACATAGGGGGCAGTATTATAGTAGTTATATTCCTGTACATAGGGGGCGGTATTATAGTAGTTATATTCTTGTACATAGGGGGCAGTATTATAGTAGTTATATTCTTGTACATAGGGGGCAGTATTATAGTAGTTATATTCTTGTACATAGGGGGCCGTATTATAGTAGTTATATTCTTGTACATAGGGGGCAGTATTATAGTAGTTATATTCTTGTACATAGGGGGCAGTATTATAGCAGTTATATTCTTGTACATAGGGGGCAGTATTATAGTAGTTATATTCTTGTACATAGGGGGCAGTATTATAGTAGTTATAGTCCTGTGCATAGGGGGCAGTATTATAGTAGTTATATTCTTATACATAAGGGACAGTATTATAGTAGTTATATTCTTGTACATAGGGGGCAGTATTATAGTAGTTATATTCTTGTACATAGGGGGCAGTATTATAGTAGTTATATTCTTGTACATAGGAGCAGTATTATAGTAGTTATATTCCTGTACATAGGGGGCAGTATTATAGTAGTTATATTCTTGTACATAGGGGGCAGTATTATAGTAGTTATATTCTTGTACATGGGGGGCAGTATTATAGTAGTTATATTATTGTACATAGAGGGCAGTATTATAGTAGTTATATTCTTGTACATAGGGGGCAGTATTATAGTAGTTATATTCTTGTACATAGGAGCAGTATTATAGTAGTTATATTCTTGTACATAGGGGGCAGTATTATAGTAGTTATATTCCTGTACATAGGGGGCAGTATTATAGTAGTTATATCCCTGTACATAGGGGGCAGTATTATAGTAGTTATATTCTTGTACATAGGGGGCAGTATTATAGTAGTTATATTCTTGTACATAGGGGGCAGTATTATAGTAGTTATATTCTTGTACATAGGGGGCAGTATTATAGTAGTTATATTCTTGTACATAGGAGCAGTATTATAGTAGTTATATTCTTGTACATAGGGGGCAGTATTATAGTAGTTATATTCCTGTACATAGGGGGCAGTATTATAGTAGTTATATCCCTGTACATAGGGGGCAGTATTATAGTAGTTATATTCTTGTACATAGGGGGCAGTATTATAGTAGTTATATTCTTGTACATAGGGGGCAGTATTATAGTAGTTATATTCTTGTACATAGGGGGCAGTATTATAGTAGTTATATTCAGGTACATAGGGGGCAGTATTATAGTAGTTATATTCTTGTACATAGGGGGCAGTATTATAGTAGTTATATTCCGGTACATAGGGGGCAGTATTATAGTAGTTATATTCTTGTACATAGGGGGCAGTATTATAGTAGTTATATTCCGGTACATAGGGGGCAGTATTATAGTAGTTATATTCTTGTACATAGGGGGCAGTATTATAGTAGTTATATTCTTGTACATGGGGGGCAGTATTATAGCAGTTATAGTCTTGTACATAGGGGGCAGTATTATAGTAGTTATATTCCTGTACATAGGGGGTAGTATTATAGTAGTTATATTCCTGTACATAGGGAACAGTATTATAGTAGTTATATTCTTGTACATAGGGGGCAGTATTATAGTAGTTATATTCCTGTACATAGGGGGCAGTATTATAGTAGTTATATTCCTGTACATAGGGGGCAGTATTATAGTAGTTATATTCTTGTACATAGGGGGCAGTATTATAGTAGTTATATTCTTGTACATAGAGGGCAGTATTATAGTAGTTATATTCTTGTACATGGGGGGCAGTATTATAGTAGTTATATTATTGTACATAGAGGGCAGTATTATAGTAGTTATATTCCTGTACATAGGGGGCAGTATTATAGTAGTTATATTCCTGTACATAGGGGGCAGTATTATAGTAGTTACATTCTTGTACATAGTGGGCAGTATTATAGTAGTTATATTCTTGTACATAGGGGGCAGTATTATAGTAGTTATATTCCTGTACATAGGGAGCAGTATTATAGTAGCTATATTCTTGTACATAAGGGGCAGTATTATAGTAGTTATATTCTTGTACATAGGGGGCAGTTATATAGTAGTTATATTCTTGTACATAGGGGGCAGTATTATAGTAGTTATATTCCTGTACATAGGGGGCAGTATTATAGTAGTTATATTCCTGTACATAGGGGGCAGTATTATAGTAGTTATATTCCTGTACATAGGGGGCAGTATTATAGTAGTTATATTCCTGTACATAGGGGCAGTATTATAGTATTATATTCTTGTACATAGAGGGCAGTATTATAGTAGTTATATTCCTGTACATAGGGGCAGTATTATAGTAGCTATATTCTTGTACATAGGGAGCAGTATTATAGTAGTTATATTCTTTTTACATAGGGGGCAGTATTATAGTAGTTATATTCTTGTACATAGGGGGCAGTATTATAGTAGTTATATTCTTGTACATAGGGGGCAGTATTATAGTAGTTATATTCTTGTACATAGGGGCAGTATTATAGTAGTTATATTCTTGTACATAGAGGGGCAGTATTATAGTAGTTATATTCTTGTACATAGAGGGGCAGTATTATAGTAGTTATATTCTTGTACATAGAGGGGCAGTATTATAGTAGTTATATTCTTGTACATAGGGGGCAGTATTATAGTAGTTATATTCTTGTACATAGGGGGCAGTATTATAGTAGTTATATTCCTGTACAAAGGGAGCAGTATTATAGTAGCTATATTCTTGTACATAAGGGGCAGTATTATAGTAGTTATATTCTTGTACATAGGGGGCAGTTATATAGTAGTTATATTCCTGTACATAGGGGGCAGTATTATAGTAGTTATATTCTTGTACATAGGGGGCAGTATTATAGTAGTTATATTCTTGTACATAGGGGGCAGTATTATAGTAGTATATTCTTGTACATAGGGGGCAGTATTATAGTAGTTATATTCTTGTACATAGGGGGCAGTATTATAGTAGTATATTCTTGTACATAGGGGGCAGTATTATAGTAGTTATATTCTTGTACATAGGGGGCAGTATTATAGTAGTTATATTCTTGTACATAGGGGGCAGTATTATAGTAGTGATATTCCTGTAAATAGGGGGCAGTATTATAGTAGTTATATTCTTGTACATAGGGTGCAGTATTATAGTAGTTATATTCTTGTACATAGGGGGCAGTATTATAGTAGTTATATTCTTGTACATAGGGGCAGTATTATAGTAGTTATATTCTTGTACATAGGGGGCAGTATTATAGTAGTTATATTCTTGTACATAGGGGGCAGTATTATAGTAGTTATATTCCTGTACATAGGGGGCAGTATTATAGTAGTTATATTCTTGTACATAGGGGGCAGTATTATAGTAGTTATATTCTTGTACATAGGGGGCAGTATTATAGTAGTTATATTCTTGTACATAGGGGGCAGTATTATAGTAGTTATATTCTTGTACATAGGGGCAGTATTATAGTAGTTATATTCTTGTACATAGAGGGGCAGTATTATAGTAGTTATATTCTTGTACATAGAGGGGCAGTATTATAGTAGTTATATTCTTGTACATAGGGGGCAGTATTATAGTAGTTATATTCTTGTACATAGGGGGCAGTATTATAGTAGTTATATTCCTGTACATAGGGAGCAGTATTATAGTAGCTATATTCTTGTACATAAGGGGCAGTATTATAGTAGTTATATTCTTGTACATAGGGGGCAGTTATATAGTAGTTATATTCCTATACATAGGGGGCAGTATTTTAGTAGTTATATTCTTGTACATAGGGGGCAGTATTATAGTAGTTATATTCTTGTACATAGGGGGCAGTATTATAGTAGTATATTCTTGTACATAGGGGGCAGTATTATAGTAGTTATATTCTTGTACATAGGGGGCAGTATTATAGTAGTATATTCTTGTACATAGGGGGCAGTATTATAGTAGTTATATTCTTGTACATAGGGGGCAGTATTATAGTAGTTATATTCTTGTACATAGGGGGCAGTATTATAGTAGTTATATTCCTGTACATAGGGAGCAGTATTATAGTAGCTATATTCTTGTACATAAGGGGCAGTATTATAGTAGTTATATTCTTGTACATAGGGGGCAGTTATATAGTAGTTATATTCCTGTACATAGGGGGCAGTATTATAGTAGTTATATTCTTGTACATAGGGGGCAGTATTATAGTAGTTATATTCTTGTACATAGGGGGCAGTATTATAGTAGTATATTCTTGTACATAGGGGGCAGTATTATAGTAGTTATATTCTTGTACATAGGGGGCAGTATTATAGTAGTATATTCTTGTACATAGGGGGCAGTATTATAGTAGTTATATTCTTGTACATAGGGGGCAGTATTATAGTAGTGATATTCCTGTAAATAGGGGGCAGTATTATACTAATACTATACTAATAAAAGTCATCTATCTTGCAGCATTGGTCGCCATCCAGCCACACATTAGAGGCAGTGACAATAATAATCTCTATGATCTTATAAGATGTAGGAAGTTTCCCATTTCCTCTTCTTCCCTTGTTTTTGGTTACTTTCTTGCATTTCTTGGTATCGGTGCCAGGATCTGACTTTCTGCCTGCTCTTGGAAAGCATCAAAGTTATTTTTTTAATGAAGAAGTTAATGAGGCTTTGAGCGCCCACTGTGGAAATATGGCCGCACTTCTAACAACAGATTGTTCTAAATCCTCTTCAAAAAGAAGGAGATGAATGCGGGAATCTCGCTGCTTGTCTCGGTGGAGCGCGGGGGAGAGGGGGCCTCCGACTGTTCCTTTACTTTGTGGCCAAGACAAATGAATAAATACTAATTCTGGGATTAGTGATCTTGGATGTGACCCCAATGATTATCACATATTATCCTGATATTACACAGAGTCATATATGAGATTTCTTACACTGTCCAGACCGGTTAAAGGGATTGTCTACTCGAGGGACCACCTGCACTAGATAGCGCCCCCTACAGTCCATGGTTTTGGCTTAGTCTATAGGATTTAAGGATTGTTCTTACCTGGAAAACGGTCACGATGGCCCAAAGTAAGGAATCAAAGTTCTTCCGGTCAGTAATGGTGTCTCCATTGTCCGTCCTCAGGGTAAACTTACAACCGAAGAGGTGCATGCCAAGAATGCTACAAGGGGGGCAGAGAACATGGTCATATTAGCCAATCACCAGACTCATGTAAGATCACGGGGATGTTACAGGGACCTGTCAGCAGATATTACCCCATTAAACTACTAGTCCCCTCTGGTTGGGGATGAAATGTCCTGTCTTGAATTCCTTTTTTTTAATGTGAAATCTCATCCATTTACCTATTTAAAAAAAAAAATCTTCACCAAAGTCTTGTGAAAATGAGCAGAGAAGAGTCATATTTTACCAGAGATGAGTCAAGTTTAGGGGGTGCAGGGGGAGGATCACGTCAGACTCTATCGTCAGCTCTATAGCACCTAGAAACATGCTGCTGGTGTCATATCAAAGATAAGAATCTTGAATTTAAGATTACATTAGGATGTGTAGCTACAGACCTGGAGATACAGGCTCTGTGAAAGACATAGGCAGAAACTGGATCTTATTCTTCACCCCGCGTATATCCGGCTCTGTAGCTCCCAGAACCACAAACATGATGCAATCTTTAAGATGAGATTCCTGTCTTTAATATGACTTCAGCAGAAAGTTTGTAGGTCTTAAAAATCCAAAGATAGCATTGCCTGAAATGCCCCGCACGTGGTGCCTCTAAACTTGACTCATTTCAGGTTAAATATGACTCTTCTCTGCTTATTATGATATGACTCTTATAGGTAAATGGGTGAAATTTCACATAAAAGGGAATTCTAGAAAGCACATTTCACTGATCTGAGGGGGCTGGGAGTTATATAATCGGGTAAAATCTGCTGTCAGGTTCCCTACAAAGGGGCAGTTGTGAGTCCTGATAGTAGAATTAAGTTATCATCATATTTGGATGTCTTTCTATGGATGATTGCAGGTCATATAATAGAAGCAGGGATGGCACTGACGGGCAATAGGGATGTAGCAGAAATGATCCAGTACCTGAAGATAAAGATGAAGAGCATGAGTAGCATGCAGAACGTGGCCACATTGTCCATGGTCTTCATCAGGACCACCAGTTGGCGGCGCAGAGCCGGCATGAAGCGCACCAGCTTCAACACGCGAAGCAGCCGGAATGTTCTGAGCACAGACAGACCCCCGTCTGACTGTCCGATGATCTCCCAAACACTGAATGATGGGAAAGCAGTATAGCGGTAAGTGTCTCCATCAGTGGCAACCTACAGGCAATTCACTAGTCACGACATATCACTATGGGGAGAGAGGGGGGGATGGTGGGCGGCATGAGATGAGGCAGGAAGCTTCTACTGGTGACCCCCGAGACATATTGTCATACTATATACTGAGGATAATGACTGCACACAGCAAGCGCCTACCACTAGAGGGCCTGGGATGGCGCTATACAGCACCGTGTCATATATAGTACACAGGAGGCGGGGGTCACAACTCAGGGCACTGACCCCACCCATGTGATGGCGGAGTGGTAGATTACCCTAAGTTTACTTGTGAGCGTACAGACTGCAGCCCGTGTTATGTATATCCTGGAGAGATGTGTAATCAGACCTTTGTGTATGTTGTTAGTAGCAGCAGGACTGTTATATATGGATTTATATTCCAGGATTACACTGTGGTGTGCCCTCACACTGAAGCCAACATTATGTATTGTCCCTGGAGAGCTGTGTGATCAGACCTTTGTGTATGTGTTAGTAGCAGCAGGACTGTGATTATATAGATTTATATCTCAGGGTTATACTGGGGTGTGCTCTCACACTGCTGTGCTCTGTGCACTCTGCAGCCAGTGTTATGTATTGTCCCTGGAGAACCGTGTAATCAGACCTTTGTGTATGTTATTAGTAGCAGCAGGACTGTGATATATTGATATGTCTCTCCAGGGACAATACATAACACTGGCTGTGGTTAAACATTGTCCAAACTGATGACACATTCCCTTTAACAATTCCGGCTTCTCACTTTCTACAATTATCATAATTTTTTTAATTGAATATATTCTGAAAACAGACAAATCGAGTAGTTTCTAATGTTATTTAGTTCACTTTTGTGTCTGACATATAATTTATTGGTGGTGGCGCTGTTCCATTAAAGCCTATGAAAAAAATAAATCATTGGTCAAGTGGTGAGACACGGTACTGCAGGTGATATAAAAAAATGACAATAACCTAATTCAATATAAAAACAAAAAATTCTTTATTTTTATTTCTCTGAGATGTAGATCTCATTGGATCCTGACTATTCCCTTTAAGGGTGTGCGAGTCGTGCCGGATTAGTATTCCCGGTGACATCTCTGTGCGCCGCGTGTCGTGGCCTCCTTGGTCATGCACGGTCAGCCTGGTGACAGCGCTCGCTGATCACGCTCCACAATTACACTTACGTGGGACTGCCGGGAATTTTCCTAACAAGGGAATCAATTTAAGGAGGCGATTTCATTCTAAAGTCGTTTTGTCACTGAATAATCAGGGGGAGCATCTGCCGCGGACGCAGAAAATGAGTATTGACTTTTCCGGAGAGAGACAATCTTTCTTAGCGAGGGGTCAACGTGGACGAGGAAAAAGAAAGTTCATTCGGAGAAATAATGGCACGTACAAATACTGAGCTCCATTAGGTTTTTAAAGTGATCTTCTACTCCGGTGCGACCCCTTACAGGTTGAGGTATCTATACACTCCAGGAAACTATATATATATATATATACACTACAGACCCCTAACCGGCTGAACGCTTGGGGTCCTGTTATCCTGGGGTGACCTTCTACAGTCCAGGATTAAGTAAAAAATGGCTTCTTGCTTCCAGAAATTACGCCACCTGCTGGCTACAGGTTGTATGTGGTGGTATTGCAGCTCAGCCCCTTCCCCAAAATGGAGATTAGCTGCAATACGTGACCTAATCTATAGACATCCGTGATGCTGTAAACTTCTTACATGTGTTATCCATGGCCGCCTCCTATCTAAAATCAAATTTTATAATTATGCTAATGAGCCTGAAGAGATTTGGGGAGGGTTACCAGAGCCCCCCTGTGCTGTAGCTTAACAGGCTGTGCAGGAGCACCCCCCCCCCTTCCTATTGTGTCAGATTACATCAGGCAGGGGAGAAGTGCTGAGGGAACAGAAGGATAGACAGTGTAACAGTCTGTGAAGCTACTGCACGATGTTACAACTCCCACACAAGCTCTTCTGGCTCATTAGCATAATCTTAAAAGTTGACAATAGAATGAAGGAGTCCATGGATAGCAAATATAAGAAGATTACCACAGTCCCGGTGCCTGGATCAATGATTTAGTGCCCCTGGATTATCAGGATGATTTCCATTATTATTAAGTCATGTTAATGGATAAATTGTTATCCCCTCACTGGCCACTGGGGTCCTGTAATTGATGGAGCAGCAGGCCCAATGTTGGGTTTTCTCATTGAGAATGGGCGGTAGGATGCCTACTTACCTGCCAGTCCATCAATAAAGGGGGTGCAGGACTCCTGTTTTTATGGACCTAGTGGCCGGAGCCACCACGGATTGTTCCAATTAAATGTTTCACCGCCCCTTTAAGGGTGTCAGTCTTGGACATATAAACCAAATACTGTCCTTTTTCTAATACTCAGGATTATGCTGGGTATAAGACTGAGAAGGGGGCGGAGCATGACACCGACTGCTCCGCCCCCTTCAGACGTCCCATTTGGTATGACAAGGATTTAAGCTGTGTGGACATGTTGATGTGTGAATACAACTTGGATTTACTCCGGTAAACTAATTTTTGGATAAAGGGTTTGAGGAAAGGGGTGGAGTTTAAAGTGAAGCTCCGCCTTGCGTGATAATGAACCATTTATACTATTCCTTCAAAAGAGCAAAAGAGATTGAATCACCTGATGACGACGATGATCCCATCAAAGATGTTATACGGATTCTTGATGTATCCGAAGATTCCGAAGGCGAGGAGCTTCAGGAGCATCTCCAGGGCGAACATGCTGGTGAAGACGATGTTACTGATCTCCAGGGCGTTGGTCAGCTCCTCCGGCTGCAGGGAGGGAGAGGCATCATTATAGCAGTATCTCAGCAAGTATCTCAGCCTGTATCACCCTTAGATACACCCACTTCAGCACATACAATACATGAGCTTCTACTATGCCACTGTCCTATCCATATGTGCGGTCAATTACCGGTGCTCATTATCGCCCCCTACATGGAGTTATTAGCGCCCCCTACATGTCATTTTTATCTTTCTCTCCTGGACTCGTTTTGAATTTCTCATGTGACCCCCATTACACAGTATTAATTATTTCCGGAAGCCCCCCCCCCCCCCCCCCATATTTTTTTGGGAACGATTTCTCTCCTGAACTTAGTATCTGTGTCTTTCCAGCCTGTGACGCGTCCTCTTTGAAGAAGTGGCGTCCGCCCGAGTGTGAAGGAGCTAATGAGATGCCCAGCGGTTTGGCAGCGTTTCAGCGTTTCGGCTGCTCTATGGTCCGGGCACTTGGCCCAAAGCCACGGAGATACAGTAGCTATTACAGAGATACAGGATATATATATATGTCTGGGTGAGGCGTGAGACACGTTCATACTCGCCAGCTGTCCGGGGGCTGCCAAATGCCGCAGTATTTACTGGCATGAGAGTGAAAAATGACTTCCGACAGTCACAGAAGAAGCAGCAACGACACAGAGATACAGAGGTACATGGGTACAGATACACAGTATAAGGGCTCATTCACACCAACGTAATGGGGACCGATATGCAGCGCATATTGGTCCCCATTAATGTCTATGGCGCCTGGTCAGTTAGCACGAGTTGTCTCGCCGCATTGTGACCGTGTATGACATGTCCTATATTTTGCTGTGTTATGGACGCTCGCTGCTCTATGGAGAGGGGAGGGGTGAGCAGTGTGTGACTGTACGTTTGTAGCCTGCGTGTCCATACGCCGTGTGAATGTACCCTAAATGTGAAAATTGTGCTTCAATATCTCATTTATAGGCGGAGATATCAGCGACTGTCGTTACAGGCCCGAAGCCTGAGGCCGCACTACTAACAGGGAGCTCAAAGCAAGCAAATGAACCAATGAGAACTCAGCTTGCATTTTCTCACAGCTGTTTGTAAAATGAAAGCTGTGCTCTGATTGGCTGCCGTGAACAACTAAAACAATTTTTCTCTCAGAAACTTCTCTTGAACTACAATTTGTCCATTGGACCCCCGGCGCCCTCCCTTCCAATAACTACAGAACCAGTCACTAACAGGGTTCCTTTAAGACTTAAAGGAAATGTGTCGGTTCTGTAGTCATTGGAGCAGAAGGCGCCAGGGGTCCTATGGACAGTTTCTAGATGTAAAGGCCCGGGCTGCCATTGATGCTCAGTGTGTGACCCGATTGTCCTCTGTCCGGCAGAAAGATCTGTGAAGCGACAAATTAAAGGCCACATTGCAGAAAGCGTATTGTAGCCGTAATTCACTGGTGGAATCCGGACCAGAGAGAAGATGACATTAAAATAAAATGTGTCTCCAGGGGAACCTTCTGTTACATGCAAATGTCGTATAGCGCCACTATCTATAATTGGGGTTCTCAGGAAGATAAAGCGCAAGCCTCCTGCTTAATTAGACAAGGATTAAGAAATGGAACGTAATTACCGCAAAGCAAAATGTTACTCACTGCTCCGAGAGGAATCACCATATAACATATATATAATATACAGCAAAATACCGTCCTATAGCATAGACATACTTTTATTCCTGTACATAGGGGGCAGTATTATAGTAGGTATATTCCTGTACATAGGGGGCAGTATTATAGTAGTTATATTCCTGTACATAGGGGGCAGTATTATAGTAGTTATATTCCTGTACATAGGAGGGCAGTATTATATTAGTTATATTCCTGTACATAGGGGGCAGTATTATAGTAGTTATATTCCTGTACATAGGGGGCGGTATTATAGTAGTTATATTCTTGTACATAGGGGGCAGTATTATAGTAGTTATATTCTTGTACATAGGGGGCAGTATTATAGTAGTTATATTCCTGTACACAGGGGATAGTATTATAGTAGTTATATTCCTGTACATAGGGGGCAGTATTATAGTAGTTATATTCTTGTACATAGGGAGCAGTATTATAGTAGTTATATTCTTGTACATAGGGAGCAGTATTATAGTAGTTATATTCTTGTACATAGGGGACAGTATTATAGTAGTTATATTCTTGTACATAGGGGGCAGTATTATAGTAGTTATATTCTTGTATATAGGGGGCAGTATTATAGTAGTTATATTCTTGTATATAGGGGCAGTATTATAGTAGTTATATTCTTGTATATAGGGGGCAGTATTATAGTAGTTATATTCTTGTATATAGGGGCAGTATTATAGTAGTTATATTCTTGTACATAGGGAGCAGTATTATAGTAGTTATATTCTTGTACATAGGGGGCAGTATTATAGTAGTTATATTCCTGTACATAGGGGGCAGTATTATAGTAGTTATATTCTTGTATATAGGGGCAGTATTATAGTAGTTATATTCTTGTACATAGGGGACAGTATTATAGTAGTTATATTCTTGTACATAGGGGGCAGTATTATAGTAGTTATATTCTTGTATATAGGGGCAGTATTATAGTAGTTATATTCTTGTACATAGGGGGCAGTATTATAGTACAGGCAGTCCCCTACTTAAGGACACCCGACTTACAGACAACCCATAGTTATAGACGGACCCCTCTGCCCACTGTGACCTCTGGTGAAGCTCTCTGGATGATTTACTACAGTCCCAGACTGCAATGATCAGCTGTAAGGTGTCTGTAATGAAGCTTTATTGATAATTCTTGGTCCAATTACACCAAAAATTTTGAAACTCCAATTGTCACTGGGGCAAAAGAAAAAAAATTGTCTAGAACTTCCATTATAAAATATACAGTTTCGACTTACATACAAATTCAACTTAAGAACAAACCTCCAGACCCTATCTTGTATGTAACCCGGGGACTGCCTGTAGTTATATTCCTGTACACAGGGGGCAGTATTATAGTAGTTATATTCTTGTACGTAGGGGGCAGTATTATAGTAGTTATATTCCTGTACACAGGGGGCAGTATTATAGTAGTTATATTCTTGTACATAGGGAGCAGTATTATAGTAGTTATATTCTTGTACATAGGGGCAGTATTATAGTAGTTATATTCTTGTACGTAGGGGGCAGTATTATAGTAGTTATATTCCTGTACACAGGGGGCAGTATTATAGTAGTTATATTCTTGTACATAGGGAGCAGTATTATAGTAGTTATATTCTTGTACATAGGGGGCAGTATTATAGTAGTTATATTCCTGTACATAGGGGGCAGTATTATAGTAGTTATATTCTTGTACATAGGGGGCAGTATTATAGTAGTTATATTCTTGTACATAGGGGGCAGTATTATAGTAGTTATATTCCTGTACATAGGGGGCAGTATTATAGTAGTTATATTCTTGTACATAGGGGACAGTATTATAGTAGTTATATTCTTGTACATAGGAGGCAGTATTATAGTAGTTATATTCTTGTACATAGGGGGCAGTATTATAGTAGTTATATTCTTGTACATAGGGAGCAGTATTATAGTAGTTATATTCTTGTGTATAGGGGGCAGTATTATAGTAGTTATATTCTTGTACATAGGGGGCAGTATTATAGTAGTTATATTCTTGTACATAGGGGGCAGTATTATAGTAGTTATATTCTTGTACATAGGGGGCAGTATTATAGTAGTTATATTCCTGTACATAGGGGGCAGTATTATAGTAGTTATATTCCTGTACATAGGGGGCAGTATTATAGTAGTTATATTCCTGTACATAGGGGCAGTATTACAGTAGTTATATTCCTGTACATAGGGGGCAGTATTATAGTAGTTATATTCTTGTACATAGGGGGCAGTATTATAGTAGTTATATTCTTGTACATAGGGGGCAGTATTATAATAGTTATATTCTTGTACATAGGGGGCAGTATTATAATAGTTATATTCTTGTACATAGGGGGCAGTATTATAATAGTTATATTCTTGTACATAGGGGGCAGTATTATAGTAGTTATATTCCTGTACGTAGAGGGCAGTATTATAGTAGTTATATTCCTGTACATAGGGGGCGGTATTATAGTAGTTATATTCTTGTACATAGGGGGCAGTATTATAGTAGTTATATTCCTGTACATAGGGGCAGTATTATAGTAGTTATATTCTTGTACATAGGGCAGTATTACAGATTTCCCTTTGTGAAGGTAGCACATTATTATGTAGGTGAAGAGCGCAGCTCAGGAGGGCAGGGACTCGCTCACTTTCTCTGGGTTATTATGGCTTTCGGGAAACATAACTGACCAAGGACGTCCTTCGCTTATTACAAGTAAATGACTATGTTGGAGTTTTTGGCCTCTGTGGATATCAGTGATTTTTCTAACTGGACCCCGGAGCAATGAAAGTCTCTGTGCCAACAATGCACAGTGAAATGATAGTGTCACCCGCTCTATAACCCGGGCAGGAAGTCGCAGCTTCTCATCACCAGGAACAGATGCTACATATGACTAAGACATTGAATTAAACCTGACTCTCAAACTTTTTAAGCAAGTTTATGGTGTGAAATTTTTTTATTGCTTTGCTGTCACCTGCTCTTCCGACAACCCAACTGTGTTGTTAGGCCTCAGGAGTGATGAAGATCTAGGAAGGGTTCAGTACAGGGCAGGTGGCACATGTTGGTCCTAATTAGTAGGGGGTTAGTCCTAAGATATAAATCTTGAAATTAAGTTTATGACTCTATTTAAAGTCTCAGGTGTGAAGCGAAAGCTTAATAGGACTTCCATCTTTATGTGGACCTCCAATGTCCTCCACGGCTGTCATTGGACAAATCAGTTTTTAGTGCACAATGGGGCTCATTTACTAAGTGTCCGTCGGAAGCATTTTCGTAGGGTTTCCCGAATATTTCCGTTTTGCGGCGAATTGCCTTGGGAATTTGGCGCACGCGATCGGATTGTGGTGAATCGGGGCCGGCTTGCACGCATCAGAAATGGGGGGGGGGGGGCATGGGTGTCGGACAAGCCGACGGATTCGGCCAAACTGAGGAATTTAAAAAAGGAATTGTGTAGCAAAATCAAGCACTTACAAGCACCAGGAAGAAGAAGGTGAACGCCGGCGGACCTCAGTGTGGAAGCGACGGATGCAGGAACACGGGCGCACAATCTTAGTGAATCGCAGCGGACCCAAATCCTCATCGGACAACGCACCACGGGATCACGTCAGGACCAGGTAAGTAAATGTGCCCCAATGTTTGTTTTACTTATGGGGCGATTTTGAGACTGACATTTTCCCTTTAAGATGTAACAGATTAGGAAAATATACTCAATTTCTTCCAAAGACAGTGCCACACTTGTCTACAGGTCATATGAGGTATTGCAGCATTTCAAAGAAATGTGCTCAAATAGAGTCAAATAAAGGGGATGTTACTTTTTCCTCGAATCTTTGCTTCAAACCCCACAAATTGCCTTTATCCGTGAGTAATATCATTATGTCATGCGCTTCATTGCTCCCGGTTTTGTTCGCTCCATTTAGAGAAGAAAAATGAGTCAATAACGACAAAAAATGTACAGGACGGGTCTACCCTGAGCAGGACCCCAACTCCTATTGCTTCACATGACTGTTGTTACTCTGTAATGTCTTATTTTATTTGTATGTTCCCAAAATCTGTAAAGCGCTACAATAATAAAGATTATTATTATTACACTACAGCAATGAAACCCTCCGACTTGTCGGCACGCTTTTAATTAAACACTCCTTTCCTACAGAGGTGATAAGGCTTTCATTCCGGAGCCCCGGTAACCTAATTTTCGTAGTGCGGTTTTTGTTTACTTTTGACTTTTTTCGAGGCTTTTTCATTTCTCCGATTTGATTCCCGCGTTCAATAATCACCTGCAAAGTAACTTTCTACCTGTCTTCAATGTGACAAGAAAGTCATTAGGATGAAGGATGGAGAGCGGTATAAATTGAAATGTGTTTGGGAGATTTAGGCGGGTTGTGCCGGGGCGCGGGGAGGCGGCAGCCGCTATGTAATCTTGTGTTTCCACGGAATGTAACTGCTGTTGGTTTTAGCAAAACGGCTTTTATTGACAATGCAATAGATTCAGGCAGTAAGGCATAAATACCGGAAAATATACTGGCTGGCTGCCCGCCTGGAGGAGTAGAATGCCGAAATTTTTGTTGCCGCTTTTGAAAAAAAAAATTCCTTACGAAATGACGCATGACCAGAAACTAAAGAATTTTATGCATTAGCTGTGGGGGCAAAATAAAAGGAAAGTTTGTACCCTAAATGGAACTTCCAGGTATAATAGAAGGTTTTGTACAATAAATCTTACACATGCCCAAGCGTTTTTACGATAAAAAGTTTTGCCTGCTAGAAAAACTGAACTTTGCTTCTGCCTACGGAAAGAGATAGAAGTTCAACTAAACTTAGGGTGCAAAGTCTGAGGGAGTCCGGGGAGAGATCAGAAGCATTAGATGAGGCATAAGCTGGTAAAATTGTGTGGTCTCTCCTATAGGTCTCTCCTATAGTTGTCTATAACCAAGATAAAAATTTGATAAAAATTGGTCAAAACTGCCAATTTTGGCACATTGGCCAACCATCTTATGTGTATGAACCTGCCAGTGCTACCCCGACTCTCTGATGGAGACTATCCAGGAGCTAAGGACTGGGCAAACCAAATTGTGGAATTTTATTCTAGATATCTAATGTGTTTAGGAGCCTTACATCTTGAAACCAGAAGATATGTAGAATTGGTCCGAAACGGAAAAAAGTAATGGAGTTATTGAACGTAGTTTGAGCCAACAGAAGAACTAGTAAAAAGGGAGAACCAGAAGTTAATACTGTATGCAACAATCAGGACAGTAAAGACTGGAGTCAAGTTCATGACATGAAGAAGGCTCCGAGGCGTTGTGAGATTGCAGATGGAAACATTGTCCAATGGTTTCGTCGGATGGTGGGTTCCAATAGAGATCAACATGAAATATTATCATGGAACAACCTAAGATTCTGTTAAGAAAGTGAATCACTTGGGCCATAACCATCAGATAGATAGAATGAACAATGGACCGGTCAAAAGTGAGAAACCAAACATGATAAGTAGCTACCAGGACAATAAGGATGGAAGCCAATTCGGGATAAATTTGAGAAGAAGGCTTTGAGGCATCACGGGGCTGCTAATTGACAAACCATTAACTATCAAAAGGTGCTGCCTGTCTCTAAGGTTCAGGACCCATTGAGACCAGGACCTAAGAATCTTCCTAAATGAAAGGCTAAAGGACTGTATACCTGTTCATTCGGACCTTGGTTGGCCCTTGTCCTCAACTTTTCAGAAAATGAAATCAAAATCCTAAATGGAGAACCTCAACAATAAGTTGTTATGGGATACGTCATGTACGTTGGGTTAAAGAGATGAAAAGGAACATGTGGCTCTTGCATCCCGACACAATCCCATAAGCGCTGTGTGTCTCCCAGCCTCATAAATAAGTTATCTTGCCTCATTTCGAGGGTTGTATCATTGAAATCTGCCCGCAGCCATTGACGTCCTTCATAGAGAAACTCTTTCACTCCATTGTTCGTCTTTGCCGTAGACCTCGACTCCCGCAGCGACCTTCGCTTACGCCTGTGATCTTAAATGAAACGGTTACCAAAATCACCTCTTTTGAGGGACGGCGTAAAGTGCAAACGCATTAAAAAAAAAACTAAGGTGTGTGGGTGTTGGATCCAAAACGTTCTCCGACGTGGTGCAGCCTGTGCCGGTCTCGAATAAAGTCCTCTTTGAGGAACAATATTAATTTCCATATATCACCATATATGAATGTAAACGATGTGTTTATGTGGATTGGCGGTCTTATCTATGGGGGAGTCACACGGGGGCAACCAATGTCTCTTCGGGAACAAGAATAATTACCCGGTAACAACGTATAGTTAGCTCGCCGGTCTAATTAATAGAGGGTTTTGCCGGTAATTACCTTAGCCCTGACTGACTACCAGACAAGGGTTAACATAATAATGAGACTCGCGACGGAGATGACCCTACCGGTTATTTGTCTCCCGAAAAACCCAGACACAAAACAAGCTTCTCATTTAACAGGATTAGATTTGGCCGAGTGTTCAACAGAGCAAGCACTTGTTCTAATGACTGCTACGATGGCGAGCCACCCAGCGCTAATGAAGAAGTCCAGAGATGAAGCTCCATGTGCGGCGAGGAGACGGATGATTGCCACAGCCGTGATTGACTTGTAATGACATGTTTAGGAACCTGACTACTGTGCATTACGTCCGGGTGGCTGAGGCTTGGTCTATCAACGTAGGAAGATAAGGAGAAGGAAAGACTCAGAGAATCAATGAAAAGCTTCACCGGATTTGGAATGGATTCCGACTGCTTTGGTTTATTGTGTGTATAATACAACTGGTATTAAGCTAATCGGATTTTGCAATTGCTTTTTGACACAATGAGACCGCAATGTTTAATTTTGTAACTACTCTGATATTTTTTAATTCACATTTTCCTTAAAGGGGTGATTCTCTAAGGAAACAACTGTTTTAACAGAAGGTTTCCCCGATTATAAATTGATTGAATGGTATCCCACTGATAAGGATACCAGTGATCAGTCTAAATATGAGGTGGAATTCACTTTTTAAATAACCTGCAGCACCTCCGCAGTTGAGAGGAGGTATTACACAATTGGGTCCTCCAGAGAAAACATATGATGTTATTTATGGTTTATGCTTCCAACCCTGAATTGTTACTAAAGGACATGATAAGTATGTTAATCCCAAGGCAACACCATTTTAGATTTTAGATTAGGTTATTTGGTGGTGAAATAGTATTACATTTTCTAATTGGTGCCCAAATGTTCGGTTCACCATGAATGTAATGTCCCTTCTGGACAAAAAGGGATTGTGCATAAGAATCTAACATGCCTGATTCTCTCGGATACAGCCTCACATTGTAGATAAATCATTGTTTCTGCCAAAATCACAAAGTTCTGATGACTTTCCACTTGAGTATCCTTGTAATGAGAATTGTATCTCTGCCACACTCCATTCCAGCTCAGCTGCTTTATCTATTGGTATCACAAAGTCCAGTTTAGAGGCTCTGTTTGTAAGGTTACCTCTCCCCCTTGCTTTATGGTGAAGCTCTGCTGGTCCAAACTAACAGGAAGTTTGTGGATTTGCAGAACCTCAAGGAAATAACTCATAGCTTAGCACGGTCTGGAGGTCTGGAGATCTGGATCCCCGCCAGCAGGTAGAGGACTTTCCAGGTCCCAGAAGGACGTATCATGCATCAGAACCAGAATCCTGGGCCACCCTGCAAGAGTTAATCCGCCTGAATAACGGCATCAAATATTCCGATCCATATACAAAGCCGGATCCATCTGGATGACAAGAAACAACACGGCGCCTTTCTAGATTGCACTCCGAGGCCTATTGTGATTGTAGACATTCAGCATGGATTTGTATATGAAATGAATGGGGAGCCCCGAGGGGAGGGGGGGCTTAGCGGTATCTGCATGAGAGCCTTATCACAGACTGAGAAGAACTGATTAATTAGGGATTTTTTAGATTCCCAAAAGCCGCTAAAAGTGAGATGTCCACAGATGTTCTCTATTCCAGCTGATTGGCACCTAAGTCTTCATTCCTACGTGTCATCATCTTCACAAAAGTCTGAACCCCCCCGTATGACGTTGATCCCACATCTGTTCGGTTTTTTGGGAAGGAGGGTGTTTGGTAGTCGGTCTCCCATCCGTCCCTCCGCCAGCAGATCGGCGCTCCAGTCTGCGTGACTCATCTCTAGCCCATGGATGTAAACATGGGATATTAATCCAAATTTCCACACGACACCCGAGCCCCCCTGGCATTGGAGATGTGGATGAGCACAATCTGTTTTCTCTCATAATTTGGCTACTTAAAAAAAATTTGCTGCAACTGTGAGACCGGTGTGTCATATGGATGTCGCTACCGGACAGCAAAACATGGCGGACCTCGGTCCTGGCCAGAAGTGGCTGACGCTGGCATTTTATTCATGGACCCATATGTACCAAGTAGACCATAGTTAGAATGAATGCTGCTGCCTTGGATTATTAGAGAAGGATGCCATGGTTTATGCCACCCTAAGCATCAGGAGCCCTAATGTCCCTAGGCTCTTGACTAGGTCAGACATTGATTTATAGGGTAGCTACCTAAAGGTGTTGGCACAGAGGAGTATTTATAGCAGACATAATTTGTTCCATACCGCAGTACTGTCCCAAAATAACTACATAAGCCCCTCCCCTCTGACCCATGAGAGGCAGGAGGAGTCAAATGACACTTACCTTCTTAAAAATCCTAACTCCAAAAGGTTTTTTTTAACTTAGGGCAGTTTTTCTTTTCTGTGGGTGGCCATTTAGGGGGTACAATTGCACCTATATAGGGTTATGGGTACCTCTGGCTATTCATATATATTGTAGGCCCCCCATTGGTAACAATTCTACCTATAGTTAGAGTGTGACCCTTCAATGCTCTAAATGACCCCTATAGCAACAATTTGCCCCCAATAAACCCTTGTTGTTAATACCTGGTGATTCTTGCAAAAACTTCTGCAAAACTTTTGGTATTGTGCCCCCTGAAGTCTTGCACCCAAGTTGCCCAAATTGCCCTCATTGCAATGCCCTCATTGTACATTTTTGTAGGAACTGAGTCCATGTGTCATGTTCCTTTAAATCTTTACTCAACTTATAGACAACACATGAGTGGTACTGATCAGGGGGTGTTGTGTGTCCCCCCTGTAAATAATCCGGGTACCCCTCCCGTTCCCCGTTCATAGTCTGTGGTGGAGCACTTCCCCCCCCCACTGACAGATCGGGGAAAGCGCTTTGCGGTGATATAAAGCGCCAGATTAAAATCCCTTTGTTTACCCAGCAGTAAACATGCAACGCGCCACCGTATGAGTTACGCGCCTCGAGATGAGATAGTCTGCGGACTCCCACTCACGCCTCAGGAATCAATAGCAGCCCACGTCTAAATCAATCCCTCCAGCTCGGCGGCCATAGCGATCTAATAAGAACCATATAGACACTGTTCTGCCTGCTGGAGTAATAGACCGCACTCTGGGTTTGTTTTCTCTTCCTACTTAGATTTGTTTCCTAATTTCTCTTTATTTTATATAATAAACCGAAAAAGTGAACAATAGTGGTAAAAAGAATTCTCCTCTTAATGATTTATTTTATATAATTTTTATATTCTGCTGCTATAAGTCCAAATCCTCTGCACAGATGGAGCTACAAGATAGAATATTGGGTGCCTTTAGTCACCACTAGGGGGAGCTTTAACACTAATAAACTAGATGTTCCTTTTACTAGTCTACCCTGCAAGCTGCCTCTCCTCCGGTTGCCTCCAGCTATATAAGGCAACTCCCGGCTCACATTATCTATATATCCTATAATGATGCATGATGTTCTCCTGTAATATTGGCAGCCAGCAGGTGCTAGGGCCATATCCTACCTCTCTTAGCCAACTTTATTCTCCTGCTTCAGTATGGTTCAATAGTTCCCTTGTGTCTGCTTTATCCAATCAATGCTCAGTCTTGGTTATTTAAGGCAACTTTCCCAATGAGAAGGTGCCTGAGCAATGCCATGTACTTGGACTTCTTCATCCACCTTGGTCATCTGCCACAGAAAAGAGACTACTTCTGGAGGTAGTGACTTGGTGGTTCCCTACAGAGTTGAAGGGTACAAATTAAGGTAACACACTCCACATTCGCTAAGTTATTGTTCTACCATTAGGTACTGAAGCCATGGGAATGTTCCTGAGCAATAAGGTCAAATGAGTCTTTACTGTCCAGCAAAGTTGTCTCCATTAATTAAGTCTTTCCTGACCTTGACTAGTTCACTAGCCGCATCCTTTCCTGTCCTTCTGGTGCCATGCAGTGGCATCTCTTGACCCACCCGTGTCAGCGGCCACAACTACTTCTGATGGTAGTGACTTGGTGGTTCCCTACAGATTTCCATATGTCGGTGCAAGTCCGCTTAGGTTATGCACTTAGGAGTAACCCCAAGTTAAATATATTGAGTAACACAGGGAGCCCGCACTCACTGAGTTACTGTTCTGCCATAGTTTGAGGACTGAAGCCATGAAAATATGGAATAAGGTCTACCTAGTCCTTAGTGTCCTGTAAAAGTGTCTACATTTACAACACCTGACCTGACCTTGACTAGTTAACTGACCACATCCTTTCGTGTCTCTCTGGTGCCATGTACTTGCATCTCTTGACCCCTCTGTCTCAGCTACCACTAATTGGAGGCTACTTCTGGAGGTAGCAACTTGGTGGTTCCCTGAAGATCACCATATTGGGGGTTAAAATGGTGAAAATCAGGACATTGTCTTTGTCACCACACTTAGATATAACCCCAAGTGCAGTGTGTTGAGTAACATAGTACGGGGTTACAACTTTTAACCAATTTTGGTAGCATTGTCATCCATGTAGCTCCCTTCTATGACACACTCCTCTCAACTATGTCAAAAATCCTCCATTCTTGGCATATCCTCCTTCGATCTTTAAGGGTTATACACGCACTAGAATCCAAAACCCTACGGATGAAAGACAATCTCTCATCGTCACGCGTCTCCATTGCTTGGGACCGGTCTGTGGGTCTGGAATGAATTTCCATGGCACACGAGAGAGAGAGAAGTTTTATCTTTTAAAGGAAGGAAGCGGGCACCTCCTCAAACAATACGCTCATTTAGATTCTGTGCCTCGATTCCTTCTGAGAGGAGGCTCCATCAAAAGACTTAGGCATCAAAATACAAAAACATCAGTCCAAGCGGCGGGAAAAGCCGGGAGAAACTCTGCTTCTTATTTCCACTTAAAAGCTAAATCTTTCATTAGCATTTTAATAAAATATTCCGGTTTTTCTTCGGCGGGAGCCAAGCTGTGTGTGAAAGCAGCACAGCCAACAATAGGGATCTGTACGAGGCTGCCGGCCCATTAGCCGCGCTCATCCTCCAGCACATGGGTATTTATCGTATATACTAAATGATTCAATCCTCGCAATGGAACGGGCTCCAACTTTTAACCAATGCCACCAGGACCACCTACTCTAATATCCCCCCCCCCTCCCGTAACCTCTACTGAAACAAGTCCACACCTGAGTCTTTAGGGTTTTGTTGTTGGAAGTCCTGTTCTACCTCTTCTATATCGATCCTGGGGGGGTCATTGGACAAGAGACCACAAGGTTATTTGACATTTCTCCTGGAAGCTTCGGAAAATGGAAATCTACTAGTAGAGTTACCAAATCACCAAGGCTGCTAAAATCTCCAAGAAGATGGCGCTACAGATGACAACTCTAAGGTTAGACCATCTAAGGGCAAGCTTAGATTTAGAATGAAGCTTAAAATTAGTATTGGTGAGGTCTCACCGTGGGCACAACCACCCTTCAACATATAATCCTGGGTAGGGAGAAAAAAATTTCGAATCAGGGGTTTGACGAGGATATAGGATTCTTTTTATATATATGGTAGGCATAAATATATATATAGTGTTTTTGGTGTGCTATATGTGCCGCTGTTGGGTCTGCAAAGATGGGTAGTCTGGGTTTGCATAGATGGTTGCCCTAGTTTGGATGATATAGTCTGTGGATCTGTTATGACGGGTGGTCTAGACTGTGGTTTGTATAGATGACGGTTGGTCTGGTCAGGGACATGAAGAGATAGGTTAGGGTTGCTTAGTCTAGTTCTTGTATAGGTAAGTGGTCTGTTCAGATATGTCCATTTTGGAGCCTGTACAGATGATGGGTCTAGTCTGGGGTCTGTACAGATGATGGGTCTAGTCTGGGGTCTGTATTGATGATGGGTCTAGTCTGGGGTCTGTATAGATGTGTGGTCTAGTCTGGGGTCTGTACAGATGATGGGTCTAGTCTGGGGTATGTACAGATGCATGGTCTAGTCTGGGGCCTGTATAGATGATGGGTCTAGTCTGGGGTCTGTATAGATGATGGGTCTAGTCTGGGGTATGTACAGATGATGGGTCTAGTCTGGGGTCTGTATAGATGATGGGTCTAGTCTGGGGTCTGTACAGATGATGGGTCTAGTCTGGGGTCTGTACAGATGATGGGTCTAGTCTGGGGTCTGTACAGATGATGGGTCTAGTTTGGGGTCTGTACAGATGATGGGTCTAGTCTGGGGCCTGTATAGATGATGGGTCTAGTCTGGGGTCTGTACAGATGATGGGTCTGGTCTGGGGTCTGTATAAATGATGGGTCTAGTCTGGGGTCTGTACAGATGAAGGGTCTAGTCTGGGGTCTGTATAGATGAAGGGTCTAGTCTGGGGCCTGTATAGATGATGGGTCTAGTCTGGGGTCTGTATAGATGATGGGTCTAGTCTGGGGTATGTACAGATGATGGGTCTAGTCTGGGGTCTGTATAGATGATGGATCTAGTCTGGGGTCTGTACAGATGATGGGTCTAGTCTGGGGTCTGTACAGATGATGGGTCTAGTCTGGGGTCTGTACAGATGATGGGTCTAGTCTGGGGCCTGTATAGATGATGGGTCTAGTCTGGGGTCTGTACAGATGATGGGTCTGGTCTGGGGTCTGTATAAATGATGGGTCTAGTCTGGGGTCTGTACAGATGAAGGGTCTAGTCTGGGGTCTGTATAGATGAAGGGTCTAGTCTGGGGTCTGTATAGATGAAGGGTCTAGTCTGGGGTCTGTATAAATGATGGGTTTAGTCTGGGGTCTGTACAGATGAAGGGTCTAGTCTGGGGTCTGTATAGATGATGGGTCTAGTCTGGGGTCTGTATAGATGATGGGTCTAGTCTGGGGTCTGTACAGATGATGGGTCTAGTCTGGGGTCTGTATAGATGATGGGTCTAGTCTGGGGTCTGTATAGATGATGGGTCTAGTCTGGGGTCAGTACAGATGCATGGTCTAGTCTGGGGTCTGTACAGATGATGGGTCTAGTCTGGGGTATGTACAGATGATGGGTCTAGTCTGGGGTATGTACAGATGATGGGTCTAGTCTGGGGTCTGTATAGATGTGTGGTCTAGTCTGGGGTCTGTACAGATGATGGGTCTAGTCTGGGGTCTGTATAGATGTGTGGTCTAGTCTGGGGTCTGTACAGATGATGGGTCTAGTCTGGGGTATGTACAGATGCATGGTCTAGTCTGGGGCCTGTATAGATGATGGGTCTAGTCTGGGGTCTGTATAGATGATGGGTCTAGTCTGGGGTATGTACAGATGATGGGTCTAGTCTGGGGTCTGTATAGATGATGGGTCTAGTCTGGGGTCTGTACAGATGATGGGTCTAGTCTGGGGTCTGTACAGATGATGGGTCTAGTCTGGGGTCTGTACAGATGATGGGTCTAGTTTGGGGTCTGTACAGATGATGGGTCTAGTCTGGGGCCTGTATAGATGATGGGTCTAGTCTGGGGTCTGTACAGATGATGGGTCTGGTCTGGGGTCTGTATAAATGATGGGTCTAGTCTGGGGTCTGTACAGATGAAGGGTCTAGTCTGGGGTCTGTATAGATGAAGGGTCTAGTCTGGGGCCTGTATAGATGATGGGTCTAGTCTGGGGTCTGTATAGATGATGGGTCTAGTCTGGGGTATGTACAGATGATGGGTCTAGTCTGGGGTCTGTATAGATGATGGATCTAGTCTGGGGTCTGTACAGATGATGGGTCTAGTCTGGGGTCTGTACAGATGATGGGTCTAGTCTGGGGTCTGTACAGATGATGGGTCTAGTCTGGGGCCTGTATAGATGATGGGTCTAGTCTGGGGTCTGTACAGATGATGGGTCTGGTCTGGGGTCTGTATAAATGATGGGTCTAGTCTGGGGTCTGTACAGATGAAGGGTCTAGTCTGGGGTCTGTATAGATGAAGGGTCTAGTCTGGGGTCTGTATAGATGAAGGGTCTAGTCTGGGGTCTGTATAAATGATGGGTTTAGTCTGGGGTCTGTACAGATGAAGGGTCTAGTCTGGGGTCTGTATAGATGATGGGTCTAGTCTGGGGTCTGTATAGATGATGGGTCTAGTCTGGGGTCTGTACAGATGATGGGTCTAGTCTGGGGTCTGTATAGATGATGGGTCTAGTCTGGGGTCTGTATAGATGATGGGTCTAGTCTGGGGTCAGTACAGATGCATGGTCTAGTCTGGGGTCTGTACAGATGATGGGTCTAGTCTGGGGTATGTACAGATGATGGGTCTAGTCTGGGGTATGTACAGATGATGGGTCTAGTCTGGGGTATGTACAGATGATGGGTCTAGTCTGGGGTCAGTACAGATGATGGGTCTAGTCTGGGGTATGTACAGATGATGGGTCTAGTCTGGGGTATGTACAGATGATGGGTCTAGTCTGGGGTCTGTATAGATGAAGGGTCTAGTCTGGGGTCTGTATAAATGATGGGTTTAGTCTGGGGTCTGTACAGATGAAGGGTCTAGTCTGGGGTCTGTATAGATGATGGGTCTAGTCTGGGGTCTGTATAGATGATGGGTCTAGTCTGGGGTCTGTACAGATGATGGGTCTAGTCTGGGGTCTGTATAGATGATGGGTCTAGTCTGGGGTCAGTACAGATGATGGGTCTAGTCTGGGGTCAGTACAGATGATGGGTCTAGTCTGGGGTATGTACAGATGATGGGTCTAGTCTGGGGTATGTACAGATGATGGGTCTAGTCTTGGGTCTGTACAGATGTTGGGTCTAGTCTGGGGTCTGTATAGATGATGGGTCTAGTCTGGGGTCAGTACAGATGCATGGTCTAGTCTGGGGTCTGTACAGATGATGGGTCTAGTCTGGGGTATGTACAGATGATGGGTCTAGTCTGGGGTATGTACAGATGATGGGTCTAGTCTGGGGTCAGTACAGATGATGGGTCTAGTCTGGGGTCAGTACAGATGATGGGTCTAGTCTGGGGTATGTACAGATGATGGGTCTAGTCTGGGGTATGTACAGATGATGGGTCTAGTCTGGGGTATGTACAGATGATGGGTCTAGTCTGGGGTATGTACAGATGATGGGTCTAGTCTGGGGTCAGTACAGATGATGGGTCTAGTCTGGGGTCAGTACAGATGATGGGTCTAGTCTGGGGTATGTACAGATGATGGGTCTAGTCTGGGGCCTGTATAGATGATGGGTCTAGTCTGGGGTATGTACAGATGATGGGTCTAGTCTGGGGTATGTACAGATGATGGGTCTGGTCTGGGGTCTGTATAAATGATGGGTCTAGTCTGGGGTCTGTACAGATGAAGGGTCTAGTCTGGGGTCTGTACAGATGAAGGGTCTAGTCTGGGGTCTGTATAGATGAAGGTTCTAGTCTGGGGTCTGTATAAATGATGGGTTTAGTCTGGGTTCTGTACAGATGAAGGGTCTAGTCTGGGGTCTGTATAGATGATGGGTCTAGTCTGGGGTCTGTACAGATGAAGGGTCTAGTCTGGGGTCTGTACAGATGATGGGTCTAGTCTTGGGTCTGTACAGATGATGGGTCTAGTCTGGGGTCAGTACAGATGATGGGTCTAGTCTGGGGTCTGTACAGATGATGGGTCTAGTCTGGGGTCTGTATAGATGATGGGTCTAGTCTGGGGTCTGTATAGATGATGGGTCTAGTCTGGGGTCTGTACAGATGAAGGGTCTAGTCTGGGGTCTGTATAGATGAAGGGTCTAGTCTGGGGTCTGTATAGATGAAGGGTCTAGTCTGGGGTCTGTACAGATGAAGGGTCTAGGCTGGGGTCTGTATAGATGATGGGTCTAGTCTGGGGTCTGTACAGATGAAGGGTCTAGTCTGGGGTCTGTACAGATGAAGGGTCTAGTCTGGGGTCTGTACAGATGAAGGGTCTAGTCTGGGGTCTGTACAGATGAAGGGTCTAGTCTGGGGTCTGTACAGATGATGGGTCTGGTCTGGGGTCTGTATAGATGATGGGTCTAGTCTGGGGTATGTACAGATGCATGGTCTAGTCTTGGGTCTGTACAGATGATGGGTCTAGTCTGGGGTCTGTATAGATGATGGGTCTAGTTTGGGGTCTGTACAGATGATGGGTCTAGTCTGGGGTATGTACAGATGATGGGTCTAGTCTGGGGTCAGTACAGATGATGGGTCTAGTCTGGGGTCAGTACAGATGATGGGTCTAGTCTGGGGTCTGTATAGATGATGGGTCTGGTCTGGGGTCTGTATAGATGATGGGTCTAGTCTGGGCTATGTACAGATGATGGGTCTAGTCTGGGGTCAGTACAGATGATGGGTCTAGTCTTGGGTCTGTACAGATGATGGGTCTAGTCTGGGGTCTGTATAGATGATGGGTCTAGTCTGGGGTCTGTACAGATGAAGGGTCTAGTCTGGGGTCTGTACAGATGATGGGTCTAGTCTTGGGTCTGTACAGATGATGGGTCTAGTCTGGGGTCAGTACAGATGATGGGTCTAGTCTGGGGTCTGTACAGATGATGGGTCTAGTCTGGGGTCTGTATAGATGATGGGTCTAGTCTGGGGTCTTTATAGATGATGGGTCTAGTCTGGGGTCTGTATAGATGATGGGTCTAGTCTTGGGTCTGTACAGATGATGGGTCTAGTCTGGGGTCAGTACAGATGATGGGTCTAGGCTGGGGTCTGTACAGATGATGGGTCTAGTCTGGGGTCTGTACAGATGATGGGTCTAGTCTGGGGTCAGTACAGATGATGGGTCTAGTCTGGGGTATGTACAGATGATGGGTCTAGTCTGGGGTCAGTACAGATGATGGGTCTAGTCTGGGGTCAGTACAGATGATGGGTCTAGTCTGGGGTCTGTACAGATGATGGGTCTAGTCTGGGGTCTGTACAGATGATGGGTCTAGTCTGGGGTCAGTACAGATGATGGGTCTAGTCTGGGGTCAGTACAGATGATGGGTCTAGTCTGGGGTCAGTACAGATGATGGGTCTAGTCTGGGGTCTGTACAGATGAAGGGTCTAGTCTGGGGTCTGTACAGATGATGGGTCTAGTCTTGGGTCTGTACAGATGATGGGTCTAGTCTGGGGTCAGTACAGATGATGGGTCTAGTCTGGGGTCTGTACAGATGATGGGTCTAGTCTGGGGTCTGTATAGATGATGGGTCTAGTCTGGGGTCTGTATAGATGATGGGTCTAGTCTGGGGTCTGTATAGATGATGGGTCTAGTCTTGGGTCTGTACAGATGATGGGTCTAGTCTGGGGTCAGTACAGATGATGGGTCTAGGCTGGGGTCTGTACAGATGATGGGTCTAGTCTGGGGTCTGTACAGATGATGGGTCTAGTCTGGGGTCAGTACAGATGATGGGTCTAGTCTGGGGTATGTACAGATGATGGGTCTAGTCTGGGGTCAGTACAGATGATGGGTCTAGTCTGGGGTCAGTACAGATGATGGGTCTAGTCTGGGGTCTGTACAGATGATGGGTCTAGTCTGGGGTCAGTACAGATGATGGGTCTAGTCTGGGGTCAGTACAGATGATGGGTCTAGTCTGGGGTCAGTACAGATGATGGGTCTAGTCTGGGGTCTCTACTGAAAATAGTTCACCTCCAAGGCCTCCATTATGACGGACAGTCTCTGTAACGGCTACAGATGAATAGAGGAAGGGGTGTCAGATGGATACAAAGCCGCAGTAAATGCTTCTAGGAATCGCCACGGAAGGTTCCGATATCCTAAACACCCCCATCTCATAGCAAAGGTTTACAATAAAAAGTACAAAGTTGATGTAATTTGCTTTCCGCCACAACAAAGCGCCGCGCTCGTCTTCTGCAGCCTCGTTTTCTTGAACGTTTCCTGCTCATCTTCATTTTCTGCCATTCGGGGGGACAAAAAGCCAATTAACCTTTGAGGTGTCAGCAGTTCTAGTAACGAGCAGGACCCCACAATATCCTAATTAGTATTTGCTGCGGATGGAGACGCTTGGGCCCCTGGGCGCGCTCAGCTGCTGCCGCGGATGGCGAGGTGTCTGCACAATATAATTGCAGCAAATTTCTCCGAAATTCGGTGTCTATTAAATGCATCTCGTGTGACTGTGTGATTCGCAACGTCAAGAAGATCCTCATGTCCCTGTCCTCATCTAACCTCTCACAGTACTAGATATCTACCACTGCAGAAGAGATGAAATCAGTTTTTTTGAAATTTTACGATCAAAAACACAGAATATGGATTTCATGTAATCATTGGCCCAGAATGGGGTCCAACAACTAAGAGGGTCCAATAATAACATAAGACTTAGAATGTAGCCCTCCACCTACCTGCTCGTGATACTCGATCCCCATACTGAGGGTGTTGATCAGGATGGCGATCATGATCCCCCGGTTGAAGTACTTGCTCTCCACGATCCGTTTCAGCCGATTGGTGAACTCTTCCCAGAGTTTGCAGATCTTATTGGCCTCCTTCTCCTTCTTCCTGAATGTCTTCCCCTTCTGGACGGGATCTCTTTGGTCTCCATGCCTCAAGTCCTGGGTGAACTCATACACTGCGTTGGTGTCGGACTCGCAGCTGTCAGAATCGCTGAGCTCCAGCTCTGGATTTTCCAGGAGATTGGCGCAGTAGGCACAGTTTTGGAGCTCGCAGATGATCTGGCTTGGCTGGGGGCTCGGCAGGGAACAGGGGACGCTCAGACTCGATAATTTGCTGGAACTTCGGCAGAGGCCTACATATAAGAATCAAAAGTAAAGATAAAGAAAATAATCATTACTTTTGTCATTTCTATGCAAAACTCGACAGACTCCATTCACGCCCACCATATTGTACTGGATTGTAATGGACCATGGTTAAAGAAACTGCCTCTAAGATATTCTGTTTCTTGATTGGTTGAGAGGACTCTTCCTGTTTTGTGAAAAGTCAGGGAGGTGGGATTTACTTTGACTCGCTTATTGGCACTTCATCATACAACTGTGCCCAGTGTCTGAACTGGGTCCCATATGGGTCCATAATAAGGGCCAATAAACTCAATACTATGTCCAATAAGCTTCATCTTACACCCTATTAAATACTGTGAATCTGTACCCTTTTGGGTCCATATCATACAAATAAGAGGTCCATGGCGAATGAGAAATCAAATATTACCCGCTACCTTTGCTCTTACACTTATGTGACTTAAAGGGCACCGTAACGGGAACCACCATTGCCCCTCATTTTCCATTGAAGAATCTTAGACCCCATGTAGAGACTGGTGGCAGCCCTTGGGTTAGTTTGCGCCCCTTCCCTGCTTGGTACAGGGTTGCCCTGATTGCGGCCCTGGTCTGTATGTACTAATCTGCCCCATTCAGGAACCCCCTACGCTTCTTCCAGTGTTGATTAAAGGGAATGAATCTTCAAACAATTCAACTTCTAGCAGTCATATGTAATTCAGAGTTAACGTGGCCGCCTGCCGAAAGTAAGCAATTCTGTAAGCACAGTGGGGGTGGCGGTGGTGCTGACACAGCCGCAGCTTCCATTAAATAAACTATACACATGCAAATCAGTCTGCAGCTTTCATCTAAACATATGTGCTGTCAATGAAGAGATCCGAACAGCGGCTTATAGGTGCCGTCCCCGAGGGAATGTTTAGGAGATAAACACCGACGAGCCGCACATGACGGAAAAGTACTTTGAACATTTCTCTCTTTTCTGATTTTTCCCAGTTCCGGGAGAAATTGATCTTCCAGCGTTGGCGTTCGTATCAAGAAAAGGGGGCGGCCATATTGTTTACTGAATAAAAATAACTGCGACCATGTTGGTCAAGGTCGGGGCTACTCTTCCTTTCTACCTTTAGGGGTTTTTTGTCCCACTCCTTGGCTTTAGGGTCCCACTGTCCAGTGTCCTGCACTTCACCATGTTTGTAGCTCGCTTTTCTGTCTTTATTTGTCTCCATTCATCTAAAGTTCCACTACTGATCACACGTGCATGGGCAATCCAACCTCTCTATGACACATGTCCTGCTATCACAGTCCTTCTATGGTGTCTTCCTCCATTCTATGAGCAATAAGATCCTTTTTGTGCTAGTAATTGCTTAGATATTCTGACCTGACACCTTGTGTTTGACCTACCTGCTGCCTGTCCCTACCTACTGCTTGTCTACTGTGTAGCCAAATCTCAGACTCTCCCGTCTCGGGCCTACTATGAATGTACTCCGCCAACCTGATCTCTTCTCGTCTGACTACGACGTCTGCATTCTGTCTTGGTCACACATGCTGAAGTCAACTACCTAATGACCAGCAGCTCCTGCTAAATGAGACTACTCATGGGGTAGCGAACCGGGATCTCCTTGCAGAGAAGTCCAGATAGTGGTTGAAGGGTGACTACCAGGGAATCCCTCTCGACTCTCGACTTCAGTCCTGTACCAACTCTGGTGCAATTTAATGGGCCAATTCTGTAATTTACATGGATGATCATGGACTACAAGATCACAAGATCAACTTTCTATGAGCCCATGCAATATTCTCATGAATATTCTCAAATGGAATTAGTATCCGGATCCATACTGACCCAAACTTCCGATATATATCATCAGGTGTCGGGATTGGAAGACACATGAAGTCAATGATCCCCACATCACATAGACTAGTGCAAACCTGGGGGAGTAGTAATGGTACGTGACTGCAGGACAACGTCTCTGCAGGACAATGCTTATGGCTGACAGTCCTGGGGGAGTAGTAATGGTACGTGACTGCAGGACAACGTCTCTGCAGGACAATGCTTATGGCTGACAGTCGTTATACAGTGATAAGACCTCCTGATGACTGCCATCGCTGCCGGCTTGGAGTACCACGCAGGTGCCCTGTGTTGTCACAATAGCAGCCCCCCCCCTGAGTGCCTGTAAATGTTGCGTGATGTTAACAGGATTTTGTAAATGGTGGCAGCCCGGTGGGGGTAACTAGCGTTGGAGAACACTTGGTCCTCACCGCTGCCGCACGCGCTCTCAGTATTAGGCATTAGTCTCTCTTTAATGGAGCGGCTTCTCTCCAGATCACCACGCAGCTATTTATGTAGTACAAATGTATGCAATTATACTTAAGTGTTTATGTTCCCATGCTATGAAGCCATCGCTCGTGATTCCCTTCCACTTGGCTGCGGGGCAGAGTAATGAGTTATTCACAACTGTGATTATTACCTCCAGTTATGATTATATAAGGCGGATCAGACCCGGCCAAGGCAAGGATCCGACACCAAGCCTTCAGAAAATCAGAAGTGAGTTGTGTAAAGTGTGCCGGACCATGATATGGCTGAAGCTGTATGAGGCCATACTGTAACCCTTATAGGGGGAGGCCGCTTTCGACAATGCCTTTGGTTACAAAACTCCCCAAATAATACCGATAGTTGTCTTACTGCTCCAGTGATCAGCTGTAATCTGTGAGAAGACCAGCGAGAAAAACCAGAATCACCAAGTGTTTAATTTATCTACAGTGCCCCTAAAGGGATAATGAGGAATTACATCATGTCTATGAATCTTTAGTAGTTGACCACTATGGGTGTCCGGCACCTGGCAACCATATGGATCAGAAAGAACTTAATCTGAATTGGTCAGTCAACGTAACTCAACAACCAGTGTTCTTCTACACTATCATGATGATGACATTGATTAAATACTTCATAAATTAAAAAAAAGTTGGTTGGCTTTTGACATTGGGCACAAAAATAATCAAGAATTATTACTAACCATGTTCTCCGACGAGGTGATGTATCTTCCCATAAGTCTCAGCATTCAGACTGACGGGGCTGTTCACCAAACTGGCCGGAGTACTGCCGCTCCTCTTCCCTTTCGGCAAGGTGGCGGGGCTGGTTTTACTGGTGGGGGAAGGCAGGATGGTGGGATAGTTCATATTGGTGTGGTTGAGCCCAGCATCCAGTTTGGTGTTTGAGGAAGCATTGGAAGACTTACAGGATTTCAACTGGTGTCCCTCAAAGTGGCAATCCGCGTGGTAGATGCTATGGACGGACTCGCTATTGGGTGAAGTGTTCTGATGATTAGGCGATGGAGGGAGAAGCCTAAGTTGACTTTTTGGCTTCATGATCTTCATCTCCATGTCACATATCTCTGGACTGGACCTGGGTCCACGAGGACTACCATTAGTGATATGGTAATGGTGATGATGGTGGTGATGAATTAAGTGATGGATGGAAGTGATTCTGCGTTTGCACTTGCGGCCCCGCCCTTGCCCGTTCATGTTACTGTTGGGGTTGACTTTTTTCCTCCGCTTATTTTGCCAATTATTATATAACCTTAGCGTCCGCCTCTTGACTTTCCTAAAAATGTGACAGATGTACTTCAATAACTCCTCGTAGCAACTTCCCGGCTCGGAGAAGCTGGCGATTGTGCTGTCGTTGGAGAGGTATCGAGCCCGCTGCTCTTGCATTAACTGATTCTCCCTCTGTTTCGTTTCGGAAAACTGTGTTGCTATCACAACCAGGCACAAGTTTATCATGAAGAAAGAACCCACCTGAGGGAATAAACCATCGAAAATAAAAATGGCTTGAAAGGAGATCTGAAGGCGCTGAGCACCGTGTTAACATCACAATATGTGTATACTAGATGGAAGGTCATGGAAACATAACAGGGATGTCCCAAAGGTCAACCGTTCTTCAGGCATTCTGGAATATTTGTAAAGCACAGCCTTACGATATCAGTGGAATATCGAGGAAATTTGGGTGACAACTAATCGGTAAGTTAGATTCATGTCCTCTGAACTCACCGACTACGTCGGGAATGGTTGACCAGCTCACACAAGATATTGGACTTCTAACTCTTCTCTACTTGTAATTGGTGGGGGGGGGAGCCTTTGAAGTGATGAATTTTAACAAGTTTGGTGGGATATATATATGGGAAGGTCAAGAGGAAGAGCTTTTGGGGGAGCTGCTACTAGAAATCAATCGAAAGCTTATAGGGGACTTCTCAGCACTTCTTTGAAACCTTTAACAATTGTCCCTTCACAGATTGTTTCTCTATGTTCCAGTTTACCTCTCTATTTAATTAATGTTATGAGTCAGATGGGTGGAGCCAAGCTCCATGGATCAACCACCTGATGGACAAGTGTCTAATTAACATATTGGGTCCTGACACTCTTCATATTGTGCTCTCTACTATCAGATTATTCAGGTACAGTCGGGCTAGTGAAAAAATTCTAATTCCATAATATTGCTAAGAGGTTCTCTTTAATATCTAAACCCAACGATGCCCATCAGATTTCTCCTGACTTCCTCGGACCTTGCCATGAATCTTCAAGAGTCCGGGAGTCTGTCTGATAAAAGGATTGGGCATGTTGAAATCTAGCACGCCTGATCCTTCCATCCCGTTACCTGCCCTTACGAGAGAGACTTGTGACATCATCATTCGCATCCATGTGATCCATCTCATCCCAATCAAAAATTCTCTGTACAGAAGGGACCTCCCAAAAACTTAGGGGGGGGGGGGCGTCATTTATCTTATTTCCCCCTTCTCTGCGCTCTTTTTGTGCCTGTTGTGAGTCTATTCTTTTTTTCACCTCATTTGTTTTTGTCATTTTGGCTCTTTCTCAAATGCAGGGTTTTTTTTGTGCCTTATTGCCCTTTAATCACACCATTGCCTTAACTAAGCACAGTCAGGATTGGTGTGTTATTGGGCAATTATTTGCGCCCATAAAGGTACAATAATACAATAAATGGAGTGCAAACATCTGTAAAGAGGCGCAATGTAATGACAAATAGGGCGCAACTACACTCAGCGTATTGAGGCGTAACATTCAACCCAAAAAAATTTAGCAAAATAGGCGCAAAACAGCCATTACACAGCAAAAAGGCGCAAAAACACCAAAGGAAGGAAAAAATAAATGACCCCCTTAGTTTCTTTTTTTTTTAATATGTTTTGGGGGTAATTTTCGTGAGTTGAATCCATTGTCGCCTGTGTAAACTGGTGTCGTAAACAAAAACAAATGTTTTTTTGTTGCATTGTTTCTGACGGCGGGATCCTAATTAGAGTTGTCTCTGTCTACACACGGAAACAATTTGCAGATATAATAGGCAGTAATTTGGCATTAACCTCTTAATTGCCGAATCAGCGGGATGTTTTTGATTAAAACAAGGTAACAAAAACCCAACACGATGCTGAACTTTTATCATCAACACATCTTCAGGGACCTATAACAGGACCACGCTGAGTTCTACTACATCTCCACTTCTATAGGGGTCCTCAATTGTCACCCAACGGCCACAGCCGCCGTTACTAAGCAAAAGTTCAATAACTACAACAAGTCAAAAAAAAATTTGGTCCTTAATTAATGGGACAAAAGAAAATATAGGAGAAGGAGAAGGAGAGAGAGCGACACTTCCAGGACTAAATTTATCCCAGAACTTAAAGTGATGTCACAAAGTGGTAAACTCCCAACATCTGCAAGACAAATGTGATACTTACTATTATAAGTAGTATAAAATATATAAAATTGTAAAAAGAATGTGCATCCATGACATAGTACATGATGTCCACCCACCCCTCCAGGGTTATCACCTGCGGAGGAGAAGAACAGGAGAAGGTTAGAACAGGATATAATACAAAACAAATATAGGGGACAGTATTATAGTAGTTATATTCCTGTACATAGGGGGCAGTATTATAGCAGTTATATTCCTGTACATAGGGGGCAGTATTATAGTAGTTATATTCCTGTACATAGGGGGCAGTATTATAGTAGTTATATTCTTGTACATAGGAGGCAGTATTATAGTAGTTATATTCCTGTACATAGGGGGCAGTATTATAGTAGTTATATTCTTGTACATAGGGGGCAGTATTATAGTAATTATATCCCTGTACATAGGGGGCAGTATTATAGTAGTTATATTACTGTACATAGGGGGCAGTATTATAGTAGTTATATTCTTGTACATAGGAGGCAGTATTATAGTAGTTATATTCCCGTACATAAGGGGCAGTATTATAGTAGTTATATTCCTGTACATAAGGGGCAGTATTATAGTAGTTATATTCTTGTACATAGGAGGCAGTATTATAGTAGTTATATTCTTGTACATAGGGCGCAGTATTATAGCAGTTATATTCTTGTACATAGGGGGCAGTATTATAGTAGTTATATTCCTGTACATAGGGGGCAGTATTATAGTAGTTATATTCTTGTACATAGGGGGTAGTATTATAGTAGTTATATTCCTGTACATAGGGGGCAGTATTATAGTAGTTATATTACTGTACATAGGGGGCAGTATTATAGTAGTTATATTCCTGTACATAGGGGGCAGTATTATAGTAGTTATATTCTTGTACATAGGAGGCAGTATTATAGTAGTTATATTCCTGTACATAGGGGGCAGTATTATAGTAGTTATATTCTTGTACATAGGAAGCAGTGTAATAGTAGTTATATTCCTGTACATAGGGGGCAGTATTATAGTAGTTATATTCCCGTACATAGGGGGGAGTATTATAGTAATTATATTCTTGTACATAGGGGGCAGTATTATAGTAGTTATATTCCTGTACATAGGGGCAGTATTATAGTAGTTATATTCTTGTACATAGGGGGCAGTATTATAGTAGTTATATTCCTGTACATAGGGGCAGTATTATAGTAGTTATATTCCTGTACATAGGTGGCAGTATTATAGTAGTTATATTCCTGTATATAGGGGCAGTATTATAGTAGTTATATTCCTGTACATAGGGGGCAGTATTATAGTAGTTATATTCCTGTACATAGGGGGCAGTATTATAGTAGTTATATTCCTGTACATAGGGGGCAGTATTATAGTAGTTATATTCCTGTACATAGGGGGCAGTATTATAGTAATTATATTCTTGTACATAGGGGGCAGTATTATAGTAGTTATATTCCTGTACATAGGGGGCAGTATTATAGTAGTTATAGTCCTGTACTTAGGGGGCAGTATTATAGTAGTTATATTCCTGTACATAGGGGGCAGTATTATAGTAGTTATATTCTTGTACATAGGGGGCAGTATTATAGTAGTTATATTCTTGTACATAGGGGAGCAGTATTATAGTAGTTATATTCTTGTACATATGGGGCAGTATTATAGTAGATATATTCTTGTACATAGGGGGCAGTATTATAGTAGTTATATTCCTGTACATAGGGGGCAGTATTATAGTAGTTATATTCCCGTACATAGGGGGCAGTATTATAGTAATTATATTCTTGTACATAGGGGGCAGTATTATAGTAGTTATATTCCTGTACATAGGGGGCAGTATTTTAGTAGTTATAGTCCTGTACATAGGGGGCAGTATTATAGTAGTTATATTCCTGTACATAGGGAGCAGTATTATAGTAGTTATATTCTTGTACATAGGGAGCAGTGTAATAGTAGTTATATTCTTGTACATAGGGGGCAGTATTATAGTAGTTATATTCTTGTACATAGGCGGCAGTATTATAGTAGTTATATTCCTGTACATAGGGGGCAATATTATAGTAGTTATGTTCTTGTACATAGGGGGCAGTATTATAGTAGTTATATTCTTGTACATAGGGAGCAGTGTAATAGTAGTTATATTCCTGTACATAGGGGGCAGTATTATAGTAGTTATATTCTTGTACATAGGGGGCAGTATTATAGTAGTTATATTCTTGTACATAGGGGGCAGTATTATAGTAGTTATATTCTTGTACATAGGGGGCAGTATTATAGTAGTTATATTCTTGTACATAGGGGCAGTATTATAGCAGTTATATTCCTGTACATAGGGGGCAGTATTATAGCAGTTATATTCCTGTACATAGGGGGCAGTATTATAGTAGTTATATTCCTGTACATAGGGGGCAGTATTATAGTAGTTATATTCTTGTACATAGGGAGCAGTGTAATAGTAGTTATATTCCTGTACATAGGGGGCAGTATTATAGTAGTTATATTCTTGTACATAGGGGGCAGTATTATAGTAGTTATATTCTTGTACATAGGGGGCAGTATTATAGTAGTTATATTCTTGTACACAGGGGGCAGTATTATAGTAGTTATATTCTTGTACATAGGGGCAGTATTATAGCAGTTATATTCCTGTACATAGGGGGCAGTATTATAGTAGTTATGGCAAAGAAAACAGAGGTACGGACTCCAGCAAAGAAGTTGTGAACAAGTGAAGTTTTGTAAGATAAAAGTATTCAAAAAATTTATTCCATCTTCATTAAAAGGAAAAAACTTGCAAGTAGCAAGGTGGCAGGCATGGGATCACACAGACGACATGACATAAAAACACGGAAAAAGAGGAGCTTGCGGTAACGCGTTTCGGACCTTAAGCTGTATGGTCCTTACTCATACCTGCCACCTTGCTACTTGCAAGTTTTTTCCTTTTAATGAAGATGGAATAAATTTTTTGAATACTTTTATCTTACAAAACTTCACTTGTTCACAACTTCTTTGCTGGAGTCCGTACCTCTGTTTTCTTTGCCATTTGCCTCCTCGGTGGTCCCGATACCGGATAGGACCTTGGACTCCGTGCAACCTGCCGCTCCCAGGCCACAAGAGAATCTATCTGGGTGAGCTATTTTTCTCTCTCTTTTTCTTTTTGCATTATAGTAGTTATATTCCTGTACATAGGAGGCAGTATTATAGTAGTTATATTCTTGTACATAGGGAGCAGTATTATAGTAGTTATATTCTTGTACATAGGGGGGCAGTATTATATTAGTTATATTCCTGTACATAGGGGGCAGTATTATAGTAGTTATATTCCTGTACATAGGGAGCAGTATTATAGTAGTTATATTCCTGTACATAGGGGGCAGTATTATAGTAGTTATATTCTTGTACATAGGGGCAGTATTATAGTAGTTATATTCTTGTACATAGGGGGCAGTATTATAGTAATTATATTCTTGTACATAGGAGGCAGTATTATAGTAGTTATATTCTTGTATATAGGGGCAGTATTATAGTAGTTATATTCTTGTACATAGGGAGCAGTATTATAGTAGTTATATTCTTGTACATAGGGGGCAGTATTATAGTAGTTATATTCCTGTACATAGGGGGCAGTATTATAGTAGTTATATTCTTGTACATAGGGAGCAGTATTATAGTAGTTATATTCTTGTACATAGGGGGCAGTATTATAGTAGTTATATTCTTGTACATAGGAGGCAGTATTATAGTAGTTATATTCTTGTACATAGGTGGCAGTATTATAGTAGTTATATTCCTGTACATAGGGGGCAGTATTATAGTATTTATATTCTTGTACATATGGACAGTATGTTGTATACTCTTGTGCATATTACAAACCAATGACAGCACTCTTTAGTGGTCAAAAAATACTTCTGATACTTTTGGAGTTCTGGTAAAGTTAGTTATGTGAAACTCCTGTAGTACAATTCTAGTTGTAGATTTGTCGCACACAATGGCAGCCTGCAGCATGATGGCGGTATAAACAGCGGGATCATCATAATCCAGATGCAGTTGTTCTCGGATTCTACAATGAGAAACAGCCGCATCGTCCCATAGAAAACCCCATGTGGTGTTTATGTTTTCCGCTGCAGTGTTGGGGTCGGCCGCCATGGAGACGCATATTTCATCTTTAGCTCAGGACGATGCATAATCAGCATTTTGTTCTTTTTTTTGCCGCAAGGACCATGAAATTGCTTATTTTTCTAAATTTGGAATCTTTGATTTTTTTTTTCCCATTGCATCTCTACCCTCGCCCCCCACCCGCCCGCACCCACAGACTGGTACATGCTCACATCCAGATGCTTCAAACGTCAAGGAGAAACCGCAATTCTAAGACTATTAGACAGATTAAAGGGGTTCTCCACTTTAATAAATCCCCTTAGATTACGAGTATTGTAGTAGTATGTCTGTGTTATCTTTGTAATATAGATTGTGGCATTATACAGGACTGTATATGGCAGTATTATCTCTGTTATATAGATGGCGGTATTATATAGGACTGTATATGGCAGTATTATCTCTGTAATATAGATGGAGGTATCACATAGGACTGTATATGGCAGTATTATCTCTGTTATATAGATGGCGGTATTATATAGGACTGTATATGGCAGTATTATCTCTGTTATATAGATGGTGGTATTATATAGGACTGTATATGGCAGTATTATCTCTGTTATATAGATGGTGGTATTATATAGGACTGTATATGGCAGTATTATCTCTGTTATGTAGATGGTGGTATTTTATATGACTGTATATGGAAGTATCATCTCCGTAATATAGATGGGGGTATTATATAGGACTGTATTTGGCAGTATTATCTCTGTTATATAGATGGGGGTATTATATAGGACTGTATATGGCAGTATTTTATCTGTTATATAGATGGTAGTATTATATAGGACTGTATGTAGTAGTATTATCTCTGTAATATAGATGGAGGTATCACAGAGGACTGTATATGGCAGTATTATCTCTGTTATATAGACTGTGGTATTATATAGGACTGTGTATGCCAGCACTATATGGTGGTATTATATAGGACTGCATATGACAGCACTATATGGTGGTATTATATAGGACTGTATATGGCAGCACTATTTGGTGGTATTATATAGGACTGTATATGGCAGCACTATGTGGTGGTATTATGTAGGACTGTATATGGCAGCACTATATGGTGGTATTACATAGGACTGTATATGGCAGCACTATATGGTGGTATTATATAGGACTGCATATGACAGCACTATATGGTGGTATTATATAGGACTGCATATGACAGCACTATATGGTGGTATTATGTAGGACTGTATATGGCAGCACTATATGGTGGTATTATATAGGACTATATGGCAGCACTATGTGGTGGTATTATGTAGGACTGTATATGGCAGCACTATATGGTGGTATTATATAGGACTGCATATGACAGCACTATATGGTGGTATTATGTAGGACTGTATATGGCAGCACTATATGGTGGTATTATATAGGACTATATGGCAGCACTATGTGGTGGTATTATGTAGGACTGTATATGGCAGCACTATGTGGTGGTATTATGTAGGACGGTATATGGCAGCACTATGTGGTGGTATTATATAGGACTGTATATGGCAGCACTATGTGGTGGTATTATATAGGACTGTATATGGCAGTATTATCTCTGTTATATAGATGGGGGTATTATATAGGACTGTATATGGCAGTATTATATCTGTTATATAGATGGTAGTATTATATAGGACTGTATGTAGTAGTATTATCTCTGTAATATAGATGGAGGTATCACAGAGGACTGTATATGGCAGTATTATCTCTGTTATATAGACTGTGGTATTATATAGGAATGTATATGGCAGCACTATATGGTGGTATTATGTAGGACTGTATATGGCAGCACTATGTGGTGGTATTATGTAGGACTGTATATGGCAGCACTATGTGGTGGTATTATATAGGACTGTATATGGCAGCACTATGTGGTGGTATTATGTAGGACTGTATATGGCAGCACTATATGGTGGTATTACATAGGACTGTATATGGCAGCACTATATGGTGGTATTATATAGGACTGCATATGGCAGCACTATATGGTGGTATTATATAGGACTGCATATGACAGCACTATATGGTGGTATTATGTAGGACTGTATATGGCAGCACTATATGGTGGTATTATATAGGACTGTATATGGCAGCACTATGTGGTGGTATTATGTAGGACTGTATATGGCAGCACTATGTGGTGGTATTATGTAGGACTGTATATGGCAGCACTATGTGGTGGTATTATGTAGGACTGTATATGGCAGCACTATGTGGTGGTATTATGTAGGACTGTATATGGCAGCACTATGTGGTGGTATTATGTAGGACTGTATATGGCAGCACTATGTGGTGGTATTATGTAGGACTGTATATGGCAGCACTATGTGGTGGTATTATGTAGGACTGTATATGGCAGCACTATGTGGTGGTATTATGTAGGACTGTATATGGCAGCACTATGTGGTGGTATTATGTAGGACTGTATATGGCAGCACTATATGGTGGTATTATATAGGAATGTATATGGCAGCACTATATGGTGGTATGATGCTTAGTGACCAGATAGAAGTAGTGCCTCTATATTTGGGTCTTCTCAGGCCGGCACTTGTATTTACAACCTGGGAAAGTAAGCGGCGACACATCCCGGGCTCGGCCTGATGCGAGTCCAGCCATGAGCGAGGTCTTCTCCCTCTCGGATAACGTGGCCTTTCCCAGACCTCCGGTATAAATAGAAGGACTGTGTGCGAGGAGAGGATCTCTGATAACAAACGCATTTATCTATGTCATCAATACCGGGGCGCTCATAGTTCATTAAAGAAACACTATACAAGCAAAAGCTGCCAGTTGCCACCCAGCTTTCCCAGGTGGTGGATAGGAAAGGTCGTCCTGCTCCATAGAGATACATGCGGTGCTACTGTATTACTGCTGTTCCCCTGAGGCTCATCCTCTCCCTGTAAACCAATCTGCCCCCTTATCCTGTATATAAGGACATCCACCTGCGGCTCTAATCTGCCTCATTCCCCCAAATTGTATCATGTGGAGTAAGTAGCTCCGAAGCAGATACAACTCTGATTACTGAATGAAGACACCTTCCCGGCCTGTCTCCAGGAGATGGATGCGTCCCCCTCCGCTGAGCCCAATAATGGAAGCACAAATTACAGGGAAATCTCTGTTGGCAAAGGAAAAACCCACATCATATTTCTCAGAAAGTTCTGCACTGAAATGGTTTAATCCTTGAGCAGCATCACAGCTAAGGAAATACTATAGATAGATAGATATGAGATAGATAGATAGATAGATAGATAGATAGATAGATAGATAGATAGATAGATAGATAGGAGATAGATAGGAGATAGATAGGTAGATAGATGTGAGATAGATAGATAGGAGATAGATAGATATGAGATAGATAGATATGAGATAGATAGATAGATAGATAGATAGATAGATAGATAGATAGATATGAGATAGATAGATAGATAGATAGATAGATATGAGATAGATAGATAGATAGATAGATAGATAGATATGTAATGAGCTAGATATGAGATAGATAGATAGATAGATAGATAGATAGGAGATAGATAGATATGAGATAGATAGATAGATAGATAGGAGATAGATAGATGGATAGGAGATAGATAGGAGATAGATGGATAGGAGATAGATAGATAGATCGATAGATAGATAGATAGGAGATAGATAGATATGAGATAGATAGGAGATATGAGTTAGATAGATATGAGATAGATAGATAGATAGATAGATAGATAGATAGATAGATAGATATGAGATAGATAGATAGATAGATAGATAGATAGATATATGAGAGAAGAATAGATAGATATGAGATAGATATAGATATAAGATATATAAGATGGATATATAGGTAGATAGTCTGTGACCCCTGTGGATATAGATAATGCACCATTATTACACTGTAATGACTCTTGCCCCTGTTTCACTTGTGTTCATTCACTCACAATAAGCAGAGATCTTATAAACCCGTAGCTGTATAAGTTATTCCCAAGCTCCGGCTCCTCTATCACAGTCATGTTGGATAATGTAAGTAATTACCGCCTCACCCTGACAATGTTCCCATTTAATTCTACCTTTAGGGTGCCAGGCCGACATAATACCGTACGAGACGTTCCCTCTTATTAATTACACTGAGAGGATCTTCTGTAAGGGGCTGACGGTGCTTTCCTTAATGGATCTCTGCTAACAGTTAAAGGGGATCTGTCACCAAATTTAAAAGGCTGCATAACCCACCCCATGTGATCACTGCTGCCCCCCTGATCAATTTAGTGTTTGTTTCTTTAATATCCGTCCAACCATTCCAAAGATATGGCCCTCGGAAGCTTATACGTGAATCAGTGGGCGGTAATCTTTCATCTTCTCAGGGGGAGTGTCTCTGATACAAATAAAAGGTTACCGCCCCTTGACAAAGATGCGCTAATTCCTATATGAACTTGGAAGGGCCATATCTTTGGAACGGTTGGACGGATTTTTAAAAATCAAACACTAAATTGATCATGAGATCAGCAGCGGTCACGTGACGTGTGCTATTCAGCAATGTATGATTGATAAGAAATTCCCTTTAAGTATAAATTTTGGGGCTCAGTGTCCTCAGATCTTGGTCCTGTGAACACCGATTCTTCCGGCTCTGGCAGGAGAGTTGGCAAAATGTCTCATGGGGTATTTTAGGATTTTCGGAAAGCCCCTTTAACATGTTTGGTATTGCACTAGGACCCATATAATATAATTGGGGAATATCATGCATGGATTCGTCACACTCCTGGACTCTTCGTTCCCATTATAGATTCCTTCCGTTTACTCGCCCGTGTCTCCACATAACATCGAGCAGTCAGTCTCCTGGCAGTCTCATCTCCAGCGTCAATCTCTTTCTCACTCTCGCTGTGTATTATCTGCATTTTACACCTCCAGCTATAACATCCTCCTGTATTCACTGCCATATGATAAAAGAAGCTGAAAAGCGTCACGGGGCTCCGTACCGCAACACGTCGTTATCCTCTCCCTACAGCTGAGCAGAAATACAGCGACTCCAAGAATGACAATCCTTAAAGGGAATATCCACCATTTACTAACAGGTTCATCATTCTGTGCGGAGTAATTTCCTAAACCATCTATAGCACAGTCAGAACGGAGTATTTCTGATACAGAGCACCAGAACTGCTGTAGTGACATAGCTAAATGGAAAAAAAGAAAAAAATCAGCAGCTGCAGTCACCACTAGAGGGAGCTCAGGAGCTTATTGTATACTGTTGGTTTAGTGATGACCTGTATGCAGTAGCTCTGAAGCTCCCCCTAGTGGTGGCCGCAGGGAAGCAGTATCTCACAATACTGGGGCTTTGAGGGGGATTTGGAACTTTGTATCATGTACATTATGTTTCCAAGTTATCATACTGCTCAGGTTATACTGACCACCACTGCTTGTACCAGTTGTTAAATAATTCTCCTTTCCTATAGGATGATTCTTCATCTGCATCATCACCGCTTGCCTTTACTAACCAGATCTACAGTTTGTCACAGTGTTTCTGTGAAGGTAACGTGGAATCCAAGATGGGACATGATACATTGTAACACTCCCTCATCTGCTATATAATAAGATTGGTTCCATTCACTGAAAGCAAGCAGACCCCTCACCCCCGCAGATTAGATCTGTATTCTTGTGGGAATGCACTTCCCTGCTGTGATTGAGTTAGCGGCTGCAGAGAGAAACGCAACGTTGTGAGTAATTAAATGAGAGGACGCGAAACCGAGACAATTCACGTAAAATGCGTTAAAGAGAAATGCGATTAGGACGAACCCGAAGGGACAGAGAGGAGGAATCAGAAGTGACAGCGATTCAAGACAAAGACATGAGGGATCCTGGAGATGTCTGCCACCAATTCTTTACTGATCGGGTCTGCATGTACTGCCCCCTAGTGACCATACAGGGTAATATGGACATTAGATCATATAGCCATTGGGTTCATACAAACCCTTTAAAGGAAATCTACCATAAAAATCCATCCTGATATACCAGGGGCACTTACCCATAGATCCAGGCACCGTGTCTATGGTAATCTTCTTGTACTTGTTATCCATTGCCTTTCTTCTTAGATCAACTTGAAAAAAAATATGCTAATGAGCCAGAAGGGCTCTGGGGGATGATACCATAGCCACACTGTGCTGCAGCTTCACAGGCTGCTACACTGTGCAGGAGCACTTCCCCCTGTGTGAGATTACATCAGACAGAGGGAAAGGAAAGTGCTGAGCAGGGGGAGGGGGAGACAGTGTAACAGGAGGGCTCTGGGAACCACCCAGAAGCCTTTCAGGTTCATTAGCATAATGGAACAGTTGGATAACACATATAAGAAGATACCACAGTCCCGGTGCCTGGATCTATGGGTAATGTCCCTGGTTTATCAGGATGGATTTTCATGGTAAATTTCCTTCAAGGTTATATGGACTTTGGGTAATATGGAAATTAGGGTTATAAGAGTATTAGGGTCTAATGGGGTTAATTAAGGTAACATGGCTATTATGGTTATATTGGCATTGGGGTTATACAGTTTTAGGATTATGTGGGTGATTATGGGAATAGGGGTTATATTGGAATTGGGGTAATAGTCACATTGGGGTAACAGTGACATTGACCCTTGACTGCAATGTGCCCCCACCACCTGGGTCAGAGAGGTCAGTAGGTTACAGATACATAGATACATACATGGACTCACTTGACAAATTCAGCTAAAACAAAAATGGAACTGAACCTGGACAACCAAGTCCAAGACAAATTGTAAAGATAAATCCCACCTACTGGATTCACATGGGGGCTTCAACCTCGCCCCAAATCTACATAATCACTGACATATTGTAAAAAGTGGATGTCCCGCCTCCTGTCCCGAAACATTGATATGTACGAAATCTGTCCACGCCCCATAAACATGAACTCGCTCACCTGAAAAATGGCTATCCAGGCGTAGCCAATGTTATCAAAATTAATGGCCCCTTTGTGAGGATTCAGATCTCCGGGTTTGCATACGTTGTAGTACTGGTTTAAATCACAGTTGTTCCTGCCCCCCAATTCTGGGAAGTTGAAACTGGAGCAGTCGATTTTGGGCGGGATGTCCTGGCACTTCAACATCCCGTTGTCTCGTTGAGATGAGCAGATGTACGGGTTATCCTCGGTATCATCCACCTGATAATACTTCTTCAGGGAGCTGAGATTGTAACTGCTGCAGAGACAGGAAACCAAAGTTATTCAACACCTATTACAACCATTAGCAACTTAAAAATAGGCCCCTCCTACATTCTGTCTGAGACCGCCTCCAAACATGACACTCACCTTTATATGCAAAAATTTGACAAGCGTTCACATAGTCTGACACTAATTTATGCACTGCAGTCCTGCAAACCTAAACTATATCAATGGTGTTGGATGGTAAAAGTCGCAGGAGGGTTGTATGAATGAGATAAAGTTGTCCTGCTTCAAATGTACAAAAGTAAAACATTAATGACTATAAAATATGATAGGTGAACATCATATTTTTGGAATTGTAGAATAAGAACCAAGTAAGCACTATACTTAAACTTTTAGGATGGTAAAAGTTGCAGGATGGTGGTGTAAATGAGATAATGTTGCTCTGGTTCAACTGTGAAAAGTAGCGTCTAGTATTTAAAGATGAAAAACTGTATAGCATCATATGTCAGTAATACCCATTCGCAGCAAGTAACTTATACTATACATAATATACACAATATGACACTGTGCCACAAGAGTTAGGTTGGATGGTTAAAGTTGCAAGATGGTTGTGCAAATGAGACAAACTTGCATGGCTGCAACTTTTTAAAAGTAAAATCTAATTATATTGCATGTCAGGCATTACCATTTAGTTAGGGGCAGTATACATAATGTGATATTTTGTCACTGCTGTCTGGTTGGATGGTAAAAGTGGCAGGACGGTTGTGCAAATAACACAAAACACACTGCTCTAACCATGCAAAAGTAGCATCTAGTAACTAAAAAGTCCCACAGTGTAACATGTGTATTATCGGCGGCAAGTAATTTTAAAATATTCACAATATAACATGGTGTAACAGTTAGTGTGCATGGTAAAAGTTGCAGGATGGTTGTGCAAAAAAGATAATGTTGTACTGCTGTACTATGTAAAAGTAGATTCTAGTGACAAAAGAAGTGCAACAGCTTAGCATCATATGCTCTGAATTATAATGAAGTATGGGCACCGAGTAACTTATACATATACAATATGACAATATGGCAATCAGGTTGGATGAGGACGCTTGTGAAAATATGATAACATTAGACTGCTTCAACAGTGCATAAGTAAAATACAGTAACTGAAGAAGTGCACCAATCCAGCTTCACATGTAGGGAATTACACAATGTGGCACAGCACACTGCAGTCAGGTTGGATGGTAAAAGTTGCAGGATGGTTGAGTAAATTAGCTAAATCAACAAAGCCCAGTAAAATACAGTCTAAATAAGCGCAACAATCTAGAACTATATATAACAGAAACTGCTTTGTAATATGGGCATCAGGTGAGTGCACAGTGTAACACGAGGGTGCAACAGTCAGGATAAATGGTCAAAGTTGCAGGATGGTTGAGTAAATTAGCTAAATCAACAATGCCCAGTACAATACAGTCTAAGTAAGCGCAACAATCTAAAACTATATATAACAAGAACGAGTTTGTAATATGGGCAACAGGTGAGTGCTCAGTGTAACACGAGGGTGCAACAGTCAGGATAAATGGTCAAAGTTGCAGGATGGTTGAGTAAATTAGCTAAATCAACAATGCCCAGTACAATACAGTCTAAATAAGCGCAACAATCTAGAACTATATATAACAAGAACGAGTTTGTAATATGGGCATCAGGTGAGTGCACAGTGTAACACGAGGTTACAACAGTCAGGATAGATAGTCAAAGTTGCAGGATGGTTGTGCAAATAGAATAACTGAAATGTGTAAAAGTAGGATGACCGGAGCATCAGACGGTTCCGGTGTTGTTGATTTGGATTGGGACCGACCACGTGGAAATGATGAGATGTGACACTGTAGAATAGCTGCAAACCATCAGACCGCGTCCAGTCTATTAACAACAGCGACGCAGGACAGAAAAGAGCCACAGAAATATTTGTCTCCCTCCCAAATTGTTCAGAAAAATTTGAGCATGCAATCCATTAACGGGATGTGTCATTTTTATGCTCCATATGTGCGTCCTAGCTGGAACGCGAGGCCGCGGTGCCATTACATACGCGTTCTTGTACGGATTTTGAGATCACACTCAATTATCCGCACTGTTACTGTGCGTCACAAGGGGTTAATATCTAGCGGGATATTACTTTACGGTATTTTACCTGCGCTGACACACTGAAACAAATGCAGCGCATTCAGCTTACTGTCCGCATTGCATGTAATTGTAGCAAACCCTCAGCCGCAAGAACTTGTTACGATATCCAGGTACAGCGACGCTGGGTGTGCGCTCGCGCACCCGTCACATAAATAATCCGCCCCACGGGCCTCTCCCTGCCAAATCGTCCGGGGTTCATCCCAATCCATCAAAGATGTTCCCATAAAATATAGGGATCTGGTGATTTGGGGCGAGATTGCAGCCAGAGGGTGATGTGTGGTCACCGTGGTGCGCCCTAATAAGGAAGAAAGACGCTTCAAGGACGCTCCGCCGCCTCGGCTGCTTTTTACTTTTTCAACTTTTTTTCTTCTTCATTCAGACGTGATGGATGTGTGCCCGGAGCGCAGATACCGCAGCGGCCACCCATGATGTCCCCTCAGCCCAAATTCACCCTTTATGTGCCTGCTGTACACAATATACCATCATCTAAATCTAATGGACTTTGTTTACTACACTAGTGTCCTTGCTGCCCCTGGCGTCCAATCACAGCTCAGCTTTCACATTTCTAAAGGTCTTTCAACAATGAAAGCTAAGCTCTGATTGGTTACTATGGGCAGCAAAGACATTTTTACATGGGGCCTAAAATCAAGTGAAATTTAGTCAATGGAGAAGCTATACAGCGCCACTCTGGTCTGCAGGTTGTGTGTGGTAATGCAGTCAAGCTCTTTTACCTCAGATTTTACCACATTAAAACTCCCAGCCCCCTCAGGTCGGGTATGAAATGTTGTTTCTAGTATTGAAATCTCATCCTATCCTATAAAGAAAAAATCTCCTTCAAAGTCATGTGACCATGAGCAGGGATGAGTCAAATTTTACCTGAGATGAGTCAGGATGGGAGGCAGGGGGAGAGACACTTAAGACACCTATAATGTAGGATCTATAGCACCTAGGACCATAATAAGAATCTCCTCTTTCAGACTGTATCAGGATTGTGGCTCTTTGAGCTACAGAAGAGGAGATACAGACAGTTAAAGAAACAGGAGGGAGTTGGAGCTTTGTCTGCAGCTCATATTCCCTACTATCTGTTTTACAAGCCCATATCTCTGGTTCTTTAGAACCACAGAACCACAAGCCTGAAAAGTTGGATACCATATCCATGTTTCTATAGACTCCAAGATACAGGTGTCTGAACTAAAGCCTCCCCCGTAGCATCTAAACTTGACTCATCTCAGACAAAAACTGACTCTTCTCTGCTCATTGTCACAAGACTTTGAAGGAGATTTTTTAATAGGTAAACAGGCGAGATTTCACATAAAAGAGAGAAATCTAGAAAAAACATTTCATACATGGAGTAAAAGTAGATAATGGGGTCCCCTTTGAAGTGAATGGGGCAGAGCTGTAATACCCGACACAACCTCTGAGCATGTATGGTGCTGTTTCTTGAAGGAATCAGCCATGTATGTCTAATCCTGTAGAAGCCTAAGCACATAAATGTGTCCTCCACCCATGAACAACCGAGATATACATCACCGGGAATGGAAATAATTATTCATTGCTGTTAATTTAATTGTGTGTGTTCTGAAAAATAATGAAACCGCAATCTGTTGTTAATTACATGAGAGACAATACAACATAACAAACTATTGTCATACACTGCCTCATCTGCTCATCTGAGAAGACCAGCACATAGGGGGCAGTATTATAGTAGTTATGTTCTTGTACATAGGGGGCAGTATTATAGTAGTTATATTCCTGTACATAGGGGCAGTATTATAGTAGTTATATTCTTGTACATAGGGGGCGGTATTATAGTAGTTATATTCCTGTACATAGGGGCAGTATTATAGTAGTTATATTCTTGTACATAGGGGGCAGTATTATAGTAGTTATATTCCTGTACATAGGGGGCGGTATTATAGTAGTTATATTCTTGTACATAGGGGGCAGTATTATAGTAGTTATGTTCTTGTACATAGGGGGCAGTATTATAGTAGTTATATTCCTGTACATAGGGGCAGTATTATAGTAGTTATATTCTTGTACATAGGGGGCGGTATTATAGTAGTTATATTCCTGTACATAGGGGCAGTATTATAGTAGTTATATTCTTGTACATAGGGGGCAGTATTATAGTAGTTATATTCCTGTACATAGGGGGCGGTATTATAGTAGTTATATTCTTGTACATAGGGGGGCAGTATTATAGTAGTTATATTCTTGTACATAGGGGGCAGTATTATTGTAGTTATATTCTTGTACATAGGGGGCAGTATTATAGTAGTTATATTCCTGTACATAGGGGGCAGTATTATAGTAGTTATATTCTTGTACATAGGGGACAGTATTATAGTAGTTATATTCTTGTACATAGGGGGCAGTATTATAGTAGTTATATTCCTGTACATAGGGGGCAGTATTATAGTAGTTATATTCCTGTACATAGGGGGCAGTATTATAGTAGTTATATTCTTGTACATAGGTGGCAGTATTATAGTAGTTATATTCTTGTACATAGGGGGCAGTATTATAGTAGTTATATTCCTGTACAGAGGGGGCAATATTATAGTGTTTTGGGCGTGGATCCAGTATCTAAGACTAGAAGGGGATCTTTCTATTTTCTACTCTAACAAAGTGTTGAATTCATGTCCCTAATAAATCAGAGTTTGTTCTTGTGGTGGGGTCTTGTATTCCAGGACTGGTGTGTGTGTTGGGGGGGGGGGGGGGGGAATACATTTCCTGTGAAGTATATTGGTTTACAGAGAACATAATAAACATTTGGTTCTAATGAAAACATTAACACATGTGCTCACAAGAGAACATACAAGTATGGAAGCTGTAATAACACGGGCCGGAGTGCATGGAGGTTTACTCTTCCCTTTCTGAAACTTATCCAGACCTCACTAATGTTTAGGGTTTTCCCGCGTCTCTGCAGAAAAGAAGCAGAATCATCCTATGAAACCTCTGCTTTCAGATAGTAAATGTGACCATTTACACCCAGCATTGTGCAGGCCTACTAAGTTTTATAACTGAGGTACCGCCATGGGGTCAGCACGCACCCCTCTAAATGAAATAGTATGGTGAATTCATGACTTTTAGGTTAAAAAGGGCTATTTACCTAAGGACAGTAGTGGAATCTGTTCATGTTATAGGAGACATATAGGGGGTCATTTACTAAGGGCCCGATTCGCGTTTTCCCGACGTGTTACCCGAATATTTCAGAATTGCACCGATTTCCCCTGAATTTCCCCGTGATTTTGGCGCACGTGATCGGATTGTGGCGCATCGGCGCTGGCATGCACGCAACGGAAATCGGGGGGCGTGGCCAAACGAAAACCCGACGGATTTGGAAAAACCGCCGCATTTAAAAAAAAAAATGTGTCACGGAGCTTGCACTTACCTTCACTCAGCCCGGCTCGGTGTATTCCAGTGCGTTCCGGGGAACTTCAGAGCAGCAGCGCCACCTAGTGGACGTCGGAGGAACTGCCTTAATAAATCCCGGCCGGACCCGAATCCAGCGCAGAGAACGCGCCGCTGGATCGCGAATGGACCGGGTAAGTAAATCTGCCCCATAGTATGGAATATGTTTTTGGGTAGACACAAGGGGTGGGGCTAATGTCTACAAACCCCCTCCCCCCCCATTCTTGGGGAGATATTGGGAACGTGTTTTGTTTATCAGTCCTTTGAATTTCATTGTATCAGGTAACACAGTAGTAAACCAATTTTCCAGCCTCTGTGCTCCTGACGGACAAGTTCCTTCACGCTTACGTTGCCGCATGGAAAATAACACCGTCATCTCATCAGGATGAAAGTGTCTGTACAATAAAAAGCAATATACAAACTTATTATTCCAGAAATAAGCTCCTGCCGCTCCTGATTATAGGGCTCTGCGCCTACTTGTAGTGGAGCTGATCACTGTCGCGTACAAGGAGCTTGATAGGAGCAGCAACTTTCTCCATTGAGTTAGTCTTTGACAAGGATATATAGGCGATGACTTAAAGGGGAAGTACTCTGATATCTGCTGTCCTAAATTTATCGAGCAAATTCATTACATCTATTAACCACTTCCCAGCAAGCACCTGTGTGGTTTTCTCAGGTCAGGGATGGATAAGGACTACCACTGGTCCTGCGCTGTATAAATATTATAGCCCCTACAAGTCTGGAATCACCTACATATGATATTAGAATCATATTCCTGGGGAATGGAAGATGTGTCCCTTCTGCTGCTTTCAAACTGTGGTTTCAGGACGTTTGGAGGACCTTCACAGGTCCTCAACTGGTTCATGTGTACATGTGTATTGAGAGCAGGAATAGATGTACAAGAATTTCATGGGTGAAGGTCCTTCTCAGTATAAGATTTGGTGGGCAGTTTGGGTGGTCATGGTCCCCCTAGAATACTTGGGTCCCGGGCTACCGCCCATATTACAATCTGGAGGGCTGCTGCACTGTTCCCACAAGGCAGTTCAAGGCCAGGCCGATTAACAACCAGGTACTAGGCAAATGGGGCAATGGGCAATGCACCAGGAATTGTGCCTATTACATGAATGTTCAGCAGTTATCAATCATACAAACCCTGATAAATTGGCACTGTGTGTTTATGGTAATCGTTTGACTTTTACCAAATAGTGTTTTTTTTGACAATTTTTGCCTTTTATTAGGTGATAAAAGTTTTATTCCCCGAATTGAAAAAAAAAAGATCTCATAGCTCATGGTACATGTCAGTGCACATCAGAATCATGAGGTCTAAGGAACTGCCCAAGGAGTTTAGAGACAAAGTTATGGTATGGGAAATATCTGGCCAGGGTGGAGAAAACCAGGCGCTGTTCATCACCTGCCAAATACAATCCCAGCAGTGACACAAAGTGGTGGCATCATCAGGCTATGATATTTCAGCTTTTCATGTTTAATAAATGAGTAAAAATATCTACATTTCTGTCAAGATGGGAAGGAGAGTGTTCATTAATGATCTTACCAACTGGCTGAATATTTCTGTACCCACTGTATTAGCACAACACTTAGTGAGTCCTGTGAAGTTGCCCATATCCAGAAATTTGCCCTGTCCTGACCACTAGCCCCCTTTTGCATTGCACTGATATCTCTTGACCCACCACCAATACGGGGACCACTCCTAGAGGTAACAACCTGGTGAACACATAGCAGCCTAGAAACCTTTACAAAAGGTAATTACATGGTCACTTAAACAATGGCTATATGAGTGTCCCAAACCACTTACGTGGCACCGAAGGTAAAAAAAAAAAAGGTAAAATATAATCAGTGCCCCTAGTGTTGAACACATAAAACTAAAAATATGATAATTATAATCATGTTATGATGTTTTTTCCCCTAGAACCAGATACACAGATGTTGCAATAAAATTTCTCAGAAGGGTGAAGGAAAAATACAGTTTTCCTTTCGTTGTACGGGAGGTTTTTCTCCAAATTAGGGGATATCCGTGATGTTTACATCTAGAGAAACCCTAGTGACAGCCGGTGTTTATCACAGTTGTTTCTACAACCACACATCTCCGTATAGCTATTTCAGGATAGGAATATGTCTCTCTATGCAAAAAACAGCGTCTCCTACATATTTGTATAGGATAAATAATGTACGACGGCCGTTCTGTCATGAAATGGCACATCAAAGGCCGTAATTACCACAGGACATGGCGGAAGAGCCTGACTGGGGACACAGGGACTAGGAAGATGTAAACATTATATAGGCCTCATCTATCAAATTAGTCTAGTAGTAAAATTGTGCTTGTTGCCCATAGCAGCCAATGAGAGCTCAGCTTTCATCTTCCCAGGGCAGTTTGAGGAATAAAAGCAGAGCTCTGATTGGTTGTTCTGGGCCGCCATGACAATCTCATAATTGAGGCCTAGAACCTGAATAAACTGTGATAAAACATCACATTGGGGGAGATTTATCAGAAATGTCTGAGGTAAAACTGTTCTAATTCGCCATTGAAAGCAATCAGGGATCAGCTTTCATTTTATAAACAGCTGTTGGAAAATAAAAGCTGAGCCCTGATTGGTTTCCATGGGCAACTAGAACAGTTTTACCTCAGACACTTCTGATATATCCCCCCCATTGATGAAGATATACTAATATGAAGGCCTGGTACACTTAGTCCAGGAGGTGTAAAAATATAAAAGATTATGGCTCAGATGACAATGAAATCCAGTTCTGAGGAGAGTAAATTCTCCTCAGCAGAGAGACGCTCCAGTAGAGGGTGGTGATGGTGTTCTTACAGGTTATACCAGTCACCAAAGCGTTAAAGCAATCTCCAGGATTTGATGGAGTGAGAACAGAAGGTGTTTTTCTGGTAGAAGGGAAATTATTGGGCACAATACAGAAGAGAGATCTGTGGGTGCAGCGCAGGATAAAAGCGCCCCAGATTTGCTCCTCACAATTCTTTGTGTGCAAAAATATAAAATCGCGGATGTGAAAATTAAGAAAAATCTCTTTGAGTAAAAAGAAATGAAATCCGTTTTTTGCAACCCTAGAGAAAATGAGTGTTGTAGAGAGATTGGGCTGTAATGGGCAACATGTGTACACTGTTACAGGATTAGTTAGACAGATAGAAGGGGAGATTGCTAGTTGTAACTCCCTATGTAGGAAAAAAAAGACGCCCTGATGCTCAAGGGTAAAGATAGAGAGTGCACTATTACAGGAGCAGATAGAGAGTGCACTATTACAGGATCAGATAGACAGTGCACTATAACAGGAGCAGATAGAGAGAGTGCACTATTACAGGAGCAGATAGAGAGTGCACTATTACAGGATCAGATAGAGAGTGCACTATTACAGGAGCAGATAGAGAGTGACTATTACAGGCCCAGATAGAGAGTGACTATTACAGGCCCAGATAGAGAGTGACTATTACAGGCCCAGATAGAGAGTGACTATTACAGGCCCAGATAGAGAGGGCACTATTACAGGATCAGATAGACAGTGCACTCTAACAGGATCAGATAGACAGTGCACTATAACAGGAGCAGATAGAGAGTGCACTATTACAGGAGCAGATAGAGAGTGCACTATTACAGGATCAGATAGAGAGTGCACTATTACAGGAGCAGATAGAGAGTGCACTATTACAGGAGCAGATAGAGAGTGCACTATTACATGAGCAGATAGAGAGTGCACTATTACAGGAGCAGATAGAGAGTGACTATTACAGGATCAGATAGACAGTGCACTATAACAGGAGCAGATAGAGAGAGTGCACTATTACAGGAGCAGATAGAGAGTGACTATTACAAACCCAGATAGAGAGTGCACTATTACAGGACCAGATAGACAGTGCACTATTACAGGATCAGATAGACAGTGCACTATAACAGGAGCAGATAGAGAGTGCACTATTACAGGATCAGATAGAGAGTGACCATTACAGGCCCAGATAGAGAGTGACCATTACAGGCCCAGATAGAGAGTGCACTATTACAGGCCCAGATAGAGAGTGCACTATTACAGGCCCATATAGAGAGTGCACTATTACAGGAGCAGATAGAGAGTGCACTATTACAGGAGCAGATAGAGAGTGCACTATTACAGGAGCAGATAGAGAGTGCACTATTACAGGATCAGATAGAGAGTGCACTATTACAGGATCAGATAGAGAGTGCACTATTACAGGAGCAGATAGAGAGTGCACTATTACAGGAGCAGATAGAGAGTGCACTATTACAGAAGCAGATAGAGAGTGCACTATTACAGGAGCAGATAGAGAGTGCACTATTACAGGAGCAGATAGAGAGTGACTATTACAGGATCAGATAGAGAGTGCACTATTACAGGATCAGATTAGAGAATGACTATTATAGCACAAGGTAGAGGATGGACTATTATAGGACCAGGTAGAGGATGGACTATTATAGGACCAGATATCAGTGTGAACTATTATAGGATTAGAGAATAGTGTGGACTGTTACAGGACCAGGAGTTGGGAATAGGCGGGAAGCCAATTGGCTCACAGTAGGGATCCCAGCGGCACTTACTATTCCTTGAGGAGGTGGGGATAGAACATTCTATCCAATCAGAACATAGTATTGATCACTAAAGCTTTAGGTGAATGAAATGGGTAAGTGCTGACTAATAGCAGCAGAGGAGGAGTGCGCCGACTCTGCTGGAGGCAGTGACTTACCCACTCACCAGTAATGAGTAAGGCCATTACATAGCGCCAGTAGTTTTAACGTTACGAAAAAACAACTATTTTGCTTATTACCGAATGAGTAACAGGAGTAGGCGACCGTGTGGGAAATCTGAGGCCGAACAACAACGGCTTCAATCTGTGGAGGAAAAATGACAGCACCTTTTTATATGCTGAGGGTTTTTAAAGAAGACGTGTCTCCCAAAAACATGGGGTCTGCGGCAACACCCCCTGTAGTACCACTTATATGGGTAAATCACATACTGGGGGGGTTCACGCCCTATAATCATTCCCCATCACTAATTTCATATAAATACAAGCATTCACTATTTTGCAGACTTCAGAGCTGAAATCTCCCAGCATTCCCTGCCTCTTGAGCGTGCTCAGACCTCGCCCTTGCTCTGAGTAACAGCTGTAACAGCTTTAAGACTTTAGCAGGTGCTCATACGCTGTGTGTGGGGTGGGAGTTATACTCACACTGCTGTGCTCTAAGCACCTCAGTGCAGAGAGCACAGAGCACAGCAGTGTGAGAAGAAGCTGCACTCCTGGAATATAAATCCAGATATCACAGTCCAGCGGGGACTTACACCATACACAAAGTTCTGATGACACATCTCTCCAGGGACAATACCTAACACTGGCTGCTGTTGGTATGGTCACAGCTGCTGACAGGTTCCCTTAAGAAGTTGCACAGATAGATGAGGACTCTTCCTGCATTGTCCTTGCCGGCTGCTTTTCTCTATGAGTGATGTGCAGGTGTCTTTATCTGATGCTCCCATTACTCTCGGGGTTCTGTATATCTGCATTTAAATAGCACAACTTAACTCATCTCCCTGACCTTTCCGAAAATGTTTTCCATCCTGAGGCGCGCAAGAGGGAAAGTGGAATTTAAATGACTTTGTTGCTGGGAGTGCGTGGAGGGGCTCCGCTGACAATCTGCGAGAGGCAAAGGCTTTTTTTGTTTAGATGAGAAGGGCAAGCGATAACCCCCGGCTGATACATAGACCGTGCCAGTCTGTATAGAGATATGGACATGGGAAGATCCATTTCCAGGAGGGGAGGGGGGCACTGGTCATGAAGACCACCGGTCTGTGGGGGGCAGCGCTTTTCATCTTCCAATGCGGCAGATATGTTAAACAAAAGTTCCTTAACCCGCGCAGATATTGGGGGTCATTTACTAAGGGCCCGATTCGCGTTTTCCCGACGTGTTACCCGAATATTTCCGATTTGCGCCGATTGTACCTGAATTGCCGCGGGTTTTTGGCGCACGCGATCGGAATTTGGCGCATCGGCGCCGGTATGCACGCGACGGAAATCGGGGGGCGTGGCCGAACGAAAACCCGACGTATTCGGAAAAACCGCCGCATTTAAAAAAAAAATTGTGTCGCGAAAATTTCACTCACCTTCATCCTGGATAGGCCGGTGTATTTCGAGGCATTCCAGCGGACTTCAGCGCAGCAGCGCCACCTGGTGGACGGCGGAAGAACTGCTTTGATGAATCCCGGCCGGACCCGAATCCAGCGCAGAGAACGCGCCGCTGGATCGCGAACGGACCGGGTAAGTAAATATGCCCCATTATGTAGTTATACAGCACTATTGTGTAGGTGCATAGCACTATTTGGTAGGTATATGGCACTATTATGTAGGCATATAGCACTGTTATCTAGGTGTATGGCACTATTATGTAGGTATATGGCACTATTATGTAGGTGTATGGCACTATTACTGTACTAGAAACAATAAAATGCATTCACTATGGGGCGGCGTCACACAGCAGTGTATTTAACTATATGGCTTTAATAGGAAGGTGTACAGCGCTAGAATGAGGCCACTATATGGCACTATTATGGGGGCACTGTATGACAGTATTATATAGCCCTATAGGATACCTGATGAGCACTGTATAGCGGCAGGATTATGATACTAGTCTGCATGCACTATATGGCAGTATTATGAATCTCATGTACAGTTTTGGGTATTTGACACCATAAGGTAGTGACTTAGTGGCGGTATTATGTGGATGGTCCTACGTAACACTGTATATGGAGGTAACCATAGCTATGACCTAAGGATAGCACAGGATGTCGGGGTCACGTTCCGGAGGTGAGATAGAACATTCTTGTGATCTCCAGGACCCCCGTCTGCTGTGAATGAGATTGTAGTGATGGCGTCACATGTCTATCAGTTATTACCCACTTGTTACCCTCAGGGTCCTCCAGTAGTATCGCCATATACGGTATGATAGCCCCCCATATCTCTGACCTGACCCCACTGTCCTCTCCTTATCTGGGACATGACGGGGCCGGCTGGTAGCGGGGCTGATAAGGGACATACACACAAGTCCCCTAATCTCCTTAATGGCCTCTTATAGGAGGGGGATGGATGAGCCTCCCCGGCGCGTCCCTTTAAGTGGATTAATGGTAATGATTCATCACCCAGAGACATTTCCTTTTCTTTATGCAGCAACTGGAGGTGAAAGTAGAGGTTTTATGTAAAATCCTAAGCGGGGCTGACATCACCAGCATCACTTACATATTAGGAAGGATTCCACCCCGGGAGAGGGGGGGTGGTATCCCTCTATACACGCCTATAGGGGTGTACAGCTATCACTGCTTCCCATATCCCATACACATTGATTATTAGTATGTATTGGTTCATATTTAACATGCAAAATGCTTAAAAGTTGGCAGTAGTGGCATGTCCTCACACTGCTGTCCTCACACTGCTGTCCTCACACTGCTGTCCTCACACTGCTGTCCTCACACTGCTGTGCTCAAACTGCTGTCCTCATACTGCTGTGCTCACACTGCTGTCCTCACACTGCTGTCCTCACACTGCTGTCCTCACACTGCTGTCCTCATACTGCTGTGCTCAAACTGCTGTGCTCACACTGCTGTCCTCACACTGCTGTCCTCACACTGCTGTCCTCACACTGCTGTCCTCATACTGCTGTGCTCACACTGCTGTCCTCATACTGCTGTGCTCACACTGCTGTGCTCTTAGCTCTCTGCTCTGAGCAGCTCCACATACCTTCTTCTCTACTCTGAGAAAAAAAGTGTTACATTCAACCAAGTAGCCTTTTATTTCACAGTCCTGCTGCTACTGACAACATACACAAAGGTCTGATTCCATATTTCTCCAGTAACACTACATAACCCTGGCTGCAGAGAGCACAGTGCACAGCAGTGTGAGGAGTGGCATTTCCCCAGTGCACTTGAATAGGCTAAAATCCCGTAATATAAATCCATATATCACAGTCCTGCTGCTACTGACAACATACACAAAGGTCTGATTACACATCTCTCCAGGGACAATACCTAACACTGGCTGCAGGGAGCACAGCTCACAGCAGTGTGAGGAGTGGCATTTCCCCAGTGCACTTGAATAAGCCAAAATCCTGGAATATAAATCCATATTTCACAGTCCTGCTGTTACTGACAACATACACAAAGGTATGATTCCATATTTCTCCAGTGACACTACTTAACACTGGCTGCAGAGAGCACAGAGCACAGCAGTGTGAAGGCTGAAGAATCAGACTACACAGGGTATATTTGTAGTCTGTTACCATGGAGACAGGTTTTGCACATTTGCAATATATACAGATTCAAAAAAGGGAATTATCACGTCTTTATAGGTTAAATTAACCCTCAATAGTTGGGAGACAACCCCTTATGTGTTTCCTCCATTTTTTCCGCAAGGGACGGCTTTTTTCGGTAATTATTTTTCATGTGAGCGCTGACATAAAATTGAGGTAAAATCACTTACTTTATAATATCTTGGTCAATGAAACACCGGTTTCTGAGTAAACCCGCCCAGAGCTGGACGCCGACAATCCCGAAGATGAAAAACACAAAGAAACACAAGAGAAGGACGTTGCCTAACATAGGCAGAGTATCTAACAGCAGGGTCACCAGTATTCTCATACCTGTGGGGGAGACAAAGACAACACATCAGGGACACCACAATACACACAATAGCCCAGAATTATCCCAGGCACATGCTACACAATCCTATCCATCCTGTATGGACGTGGACACCGCTGTGGACAATCGCACCTTGTTTGCAGAATCCCATAATAATATATATGGACCTCAATCGATCAGCTCTTGTCACTAAGTGTTTCTGTTTCCCTGCAGTGCCACCACTGGAGGAATGAAGTATTACACCGTGTCCAATAGGCTGTCAGTGCAATGCAGGACATGATAGGTCCTCCAGAAGAAGAGAAGTTCTCTGTGTAGTCTAGAGGGTCCCACTATTAACTACCGTATTTTTCGGACTATAAGGCGCACAAAAAATCCTTTGATTTTCTCAGAAATCAAAGGTGCGCCTTATAGTCCAGTGCGCCTTATATATGAACCGTACTTAGAGACAACAGTTGCCTTGTACTGTGCACAGGTCTGCCACCTGCTGGTCATTCATCCTTATAATCCGGTCCACCTTATATATGAACCTAGACATTATAGCAGGCCTTTATTGATGGTGCGCCTTATAATCTGGTGCGCTTTATAGTCCGAAAAATACTGTAGGTTTATAATCCAGAATATCTAACAATCTGGCACAAGGAATGTTCTATACATACTGTACATAGAAATAAAAAATTTACCAGTTAGTGTTTTGAGTGCTCAGACAACATCCTAAAAAAAACTAGACATTTAGCCCGGATTGAGCACCATGGTGACCAAACAGAAAAACCATGAAGACAAATAGCTGCTCTCCGCACATCGCGCCTTCGACAAAGTAAACACCAAATAAACAATATAAGCTGTTCTAAATCCGCCCGCCCCCACACAGCCGCAACGTACAACCACCAAAATGTGTTCCATCAACGTCTACTGCAACTAATATTAACCTTATGGACATAAATCATCTCTGTACAGGTACCAAAAATATATGACATGGATTGGAATACTACCCCCATCATCCACTACACGAAACCTATAAGGGTAAATTACTGGATTACTAGTCCCGTGAATGGTAATCCTGCTACTGTGAGACCCAGTGATTGGCTATAATGAACGTGATTCATTTCCCTACAGCAATCCCGCAGGAGACCAAAAGTATTACATCAAGATCATTTATATCAATGTAATGGAGTTTTATGTTGGGTCCTCCAGGGGGAGCGTAAGTCCTAAAAAAGGTTACCCCAGAGTGAACAGTTTTTATTTTATTTTTTATTTCTCATGCCCACTAAATTAGAAGCAGGGTCTCAATGATTTTTCCGAACCCTTCAAGGGCCTTTGAGGGTCAAAGTCTGATACTCTCTCCAAGTTCTTGACTCTCTCTACTCGAGTGCTACTAGAGTGCAGCATGCCTGGAACAAGTCTATAACAAGTCCTCCCTGACCTTCCAAACCCTCCAAGCCAAAGCTAGTTCCCAATGCCCGGGGTGAGGTTAAGCCTAGCTAGTTCCTGGCTTCCATCTGATCTGTCATTCATCGTGTCCACCAAGGAACTTGTCTAGATCCTGAAGGGGTCGAACAATCAGATTGTTAGAACAACCTCCAATGACTTCATCGTTGTCAGAAGGTCCAGTCCTATGTGTCTTTTCCTAACTAGGGATGATGGTAAGAAAACCTGACTTTCATCTGAGCGGACATCCACAATGTCCACTAAGGAACTTGTCTGCAGTGATGGGCACCATCATCCAGACCTCCAAAAACCCAGACCTGAAAAACCTGATGGTCACCAAAACCTAGACCTCCAAGAGAAACTTCCCATAAGACCACTGCACCATCAAAGATCCATTAAGAATTCCCAAAAATTCTTGTATTGTCCATATCCAGTAGAACTTGGCCAAAAATGGTGCGAAAATGTCCTAATTCATGGGTTTCTACTCCTAGGGATCCTCTGTACCTCAGGCTTTCAGACTATTGATCTGGAGTGTCCAGCTTCTAATTTGCTAGTGTGGGCACTCTCTTCCACATGGATGTTCTTGTAGAGTTTGATGTCCCCTGAAAGATGTCAGAACACAATGGGGCTTATTTACTTTCGTCAGGTTTCCTGACGATTTCCGATTTGGCGCACGCGATCAGATTTTGGCGCATCGGCACCGGTTTTCACGCAACAGAAAACAGGGTTGTGGTCATCGGACAACCCAACAGATTCGGAAAAACCTGGGGGGGGGACCTAATGGGGCACATTTACTTACCTGGTTCAGTCGCGATCTAGCGGCGTGTTCTCCGACGAGGATTTGCTCTGCTGGGATTCACTAAGGTCGTGCGGCCAATGTCCACCAGGTGTCGCTGCTGTGCCGAGGTCCGCCGGAGTTCACCTTCTTCTCCTTGGTGCATGTAAGTGCTGATCTTGCGACACAAATTCTTTTTTAAATTCCGCAGTTTTTCCGAATCCGTCGGGTTGTCCGACGACCACGCCCCCCCATTTCTGTCATGTGAAAGCCGGTGCCGATGCGGCAAAATCCGATCGTGTGCGCCAAAATCCCGGGGCAATTCAGGGCAAATCTGAAATCGTCGGGAAACCCAATGAAAGTGTGTGATTCGGATCCCTAGTAAATGAGCCCTAATGGATCCGGGGTGACACCCAATACAGGTCTGTGATAGGAACTGAACGATCCTTGTCAAAAAGAACCGTAACTTGAGAAAAGATCATATCCTGATGGAAGAGCCTCATCTACGAAGACCCACCTTGAGATCCCGGTGTGGAGATACAAGGATGCATGTGGTGCCCGGGTTCTACATTGGATTCCACCCCATAGTCCAGCCTGATGTGTGCCGCCACCAGCACCAGTCCCAGGTCCAATACAACCTCTGCCCCAGCGTTTCTATGCCTTCAAATACTGTACCCGCAACATGATTTATTAGTCAGATTCCCAGTAAATTTGCAAAACACATGTTCTTGCGGAGTTTGATGTCCCCTGAAAGACGTCAACAGAACACAATGGAATCGGGGTGACACCTTATCCAAGCGCCTGGCGTCTCCCTGTCAGCAGCGCCGCAGCCTCGCAGGAGGAGAGTGATATAATGGGAGCCAGCGGAGACAAAGTGACATTTTCACAATGTCAGAGCTCCCTCACCCCGCGTGTGTCAGCAGATCGGCTCTTTATCACTGCGCCAAACTGTGTTAGAGTCATGGCTACGCGCAGGAGGTGCAGGACGCAGGTGACAAGGACATCTCACAAGGTGTTTATTTCCTTAACGTCCACTTAAAGGGGCGGTACTATCAGGTTTTGCTGGAGTAGACCATTATTATTTTTTAAAAAAAATTCATTAAATATTTGGATTGTCCATGATTAGTCCCAAAATAGCGCCTCGCCAGGTTGTAAGTAGTATTACAACTCAACACCTTTCACTTTAAGAGAGCATCTGCAATATGTATCCTAATAATGGACAAAATTGGCCTAAAATGAGTGGTCCGCAGCAGTAACACTCATATACTAGATGACATCTATAGGGCCATACCGCAACCTTTTGTCATCCTCATATATCTCTTTACATACAGGCGCATTTCTCTCTCCGGCCTGTAGGTGGCACTGCCATTATATAGGTTTAGTCAGCGACTAATATACATAATATCAGTGTAGAAGCAGCTGATTATTTACAGTCTATTTCCTTCTTCTATCCCCTCACATCTGGACATTATACAGTGCACCTTCATGCGACTTGATTCCCGCCATCCTCCCGCTCTGTCTCTTTCATTGTCTCGGGCATGGTACAGCTGTTCCGTGCTAGCGATGCCGCCTTAGTGTGTAGAGCATTGGGTGGAAGTTAATTACTCTTCCGATGGCATTGATTAACTCTCCGGCAGATGACCTCGACATAGCCCAAGACTAGAGCATCTGCATATGAATCTTAAATTGGGAACTCCGAGTCAACGGAGCGAGGGATCCCTTGTTCAAGACCTTCATCATTACCCAGAATAAAGAATTGTTTCGAGGACCACCTGTTGTTTTGGAGGACCTAACATGCCCTGGCACAGACACACTGATTTACAGCAGGAGCTGTAATACTTTATTTTGCCTGTGGAGGCACTGTTGTTTTGTTCTCACACAGATTATACCTGATTGTGGAAGTTCAGAGGTGACACTCTCTTGTTACCCCTTTAACAAGAATAATACAGCTAGACCTGGAAATTAAAGGGGTCTTTCCATTAATTAAATGTAGTCTGATCACTGGTGGTCCAACCAATGGATCCCCATGAGAATTGGGGCCAACAAATGCCCAATAGTGCCCTAAATGAATGGAGGGCTGGTGTGCATGCTGCAAATAAAATTCTGTCTTCCCACAGCCACCACTAGGAGGAGCACATGAGTCGACTGCATACTGTGCTTTTATAAAGTGTATCGTCTGCAGTAAGCTCCCTACTTCCCTCTGGTGGTGACTGCAGGAAGCTAAAATTTCGTCTACAGAATATCTCTATGCAGGGGATTTGGTATTTTGGACTTAAATAGATATGGGGTTTGTAGGACTTTTACATGTAGGACTTTTGCACTTACTTGGGACTCTATTAATGGCTCTTAGCGGCCTTAAAACTCGGACAGTACGGATAGCAGACAGGCTGACGTTGTGTCCGTCCAGAGAATATTCCATCATCCTAGGAGAGAGAAAGAGAAAGGTCAGCAGAGAGACCCAATATAGTCATACATGGTACGCACCACCTAATGACATCCCAAATCCAGTGTCCCGATAAAAACCAACGACTGCCATACTGCTTTCATATAGAAGTGTGTGTCACAACAATAGTGCCCCATTACCAGAGCCAACAACAGTGCATCATCGCAAGAGCCAGGGTGTGTCCCCACAACAGAGCTCCAGAGACATGGTGTGTCCCCAGAACAGTGCCCCATCGCCAGAGCGTGTCCCCAGAACAGTGCCCCATCGCCAGAGCTAGGGTGTGTCCCCAGAACAGTGCCCCATCGCCAGAGCCAGGGTGTGTCCCCACAACAGAGCTCCAGAGACATGGTGTGTGCCCACAACAGTGCCCAGTGCCCCAGAGCTAGGGTGTGTCCCCAGAACAGTGCCCAGTGCCCCAGAGCCAGGGTGTCCCCCCAAAACAGTGCCCCATCGACAGAGCCAGGGTGTGTCCCCAGAACAGTGCCCCATCGCCAGAGCAAGGGTGTGTCCCCAGAACAGTGCCCCATTGCCAGAGCGTGTCCCCAGAACAGTGCCCCATCGCCAGAGCCAGGGTGTGTCCCCAGAACAGTGCCCCATCGCCAGGGCCAGGGTGTGTCCCCACAACAGAGCTCCAGAGACATGGTGTGTGCCCACAACAGTGCCCAGTGCCCCAGAGCCAGGGTGTGTCCCCAGAACAGTGCCCCATCACCAGAACCAGGATGTGTCCCCAGAACAGTGCCTCATCACCAGAACCAGGATGTGTCCCCAGAACAGTGCCCCATCACCAGAATGTGTCCCCACAACAGTGCCCCATTGCCAGAGCCAGGGTGTGTCCCCATAACAGTGCACCAATCGCCAGAGCCAGGGTGTGTCCCCCAGAACAGTGCCCCATTGCCAGAGCCAGGGTGTGTCCCCCAGAACAGTGCCCCATTGCCAGAGCCAGGGTGTGTCCCCACAACAGTGCCCCATCGCCAGAGCCAGGGTGTGTCCCCAGAACAGTGCCCCATCACCAGAACCAGGATGTGTCCCCAGAACAGTGCCCCATCACCAGAACCAGGATGTGTCCTCAGAACAGTGCCCCATCACCAGAGCCAGGATGTGTCCCCAGAACAGTGCCCCATCACCAGAACCCGGGTGTGTCCCCAGAACAGTGCCCCATCACCAGAACCAGGATGTGTCCCCAGAACAGTGCCCCATCACCAGAACCAGGATGTGTCCCCAGAACAGTGCCCCATCACCAGAACCAGGATGTGTCCCCAGAACAGTGCCCCATCGCCATTACCAGGATGTGTCCCTACAACAGTGCCCCATCGCCAGAGCCAGGGTGTGTCCCTACAACAGTGCCCCATCCGCAGAGCCAGGGTGTGTCCCTACAACAGTGCCCCATCGCCAGAGCCAGGGTGTGTCCCCACAACAGTGCCCCATCCGCAGAACCAGGGTGTGTCCCCAGAACAGTGCCCTATCCGCAAAGCCAGGGTGTGTCCCTACAGCAGTGCCCCATCGCCAGAGCCAGGGTGTGTCCCCACAACAGTGCCCCATCCGCAGAGCCAGGGTGTGTCCCCACAACAGTGCCCCATCCGCAGAGCAAGGGTGTGTCCCCACAACAGTGCCCCATCGCCAGAGCCAGGGTGTGTCCCTACAACAGTGCCCCAGAGCCAAGGTGTGTCACCACAGCAGTGCCCCATCGCCAGAGCCAGGGTGTGTCCCCACAACAGTGCCCCAGAGCCAAGGTGTATCACCACAGCAGTGCCCCATCGCCAGAGCCAGGGTGTGTCCCCACAACAGTGCCCCAGAGCCAAGGTGTGTCACCACAGCAGTGCCCCATTCGCAGAGCCAGGGTGTGTCCCTACAACAGTGCCCCATCGCCAGAGCCAGGGTGTGTCCCCACAACAGTGCCCCATCGCCAGAACCAGGGTGTGTCCCTACAACAGTGCCCCATCCGCAGAGCCAGGGTGTGTCCCTACAACAGTGCCCCATCCGCAGAGCCATGGTGTGTCCCTACAACAGTGCCCCATCCGCAGAGCCAGGGTGTGTCCCCACAACAGTGCCCCATCGCCAGAACCAGGGTGTGTCCCCACAACAGTGCCGCAGAGCCAAGGTGTGTCACCACAGCAGTGCCCCATCCGCAGAACCAGGGTGTGTCCCTACAACAGTGCCCCATCCGCAGAGCCAGCGTGTGTCCCTACAACAGTGCCCCATCCGCAGAGCCAGGGTGTGTCCATACAACAGTGCCCCATCCGCAGAGCCAGGATGTGTCCCTACAACACTGCCCCATCCGCAGAGCCAGGGTGTGTCCCTACAACAGTGCCCCATCCGCAGAGCCAGGGTGTGTCCCTACAACAGTGCCCCATCGCCAGAGCCAGGGTGTGTCCCCACAACAGTGCCCCATCCGCAGAACCAGGGTGTGTCCCCACAACAGTGCCCCATCCGCAGAGCCAGGGTGTGTCCCCACAACAGTGCCCCATCCGCAGAGCAAGGGTGTGTCCCCACAACAGTGCCCCATCGCCAGAGCCAGGGTTTGTCCCTACAACAGTGCCCCAGAGCCAAGGTGTGTCACCACAGCAGTGCCCCATCGCCAGAGCCAGGGTGTGTCCCCACAACAGTGCCCCAGAGCCAAGGTGTATCACCACAGCAGTGCCCCATCGCCAGAGCCAGGGTGTGTCCCCACAACAGTGCCCCAGAGCCAAGGTGTGTCACCACAGCAGTGCCCCATTCGCAGAGCCAGGGTGTGTCCCTACAACAGTGCCCCATCGCCAGAGCCAGGGTGTGTCCCCACAACAGTGCCCCATCGCCAGAACCAGGGTGTGTCCCTACAACAGTGCCCCATCCGCAGAGCCAGGGTGTGTCCCTACAACAGTGCCCCATCCGCAGAGCCAGGGTGTGTCCCTACAACAGTGCCCCATCCGCAGAGCCAGGGTGTGTCCCCACAACAGTGCCCCATCGCCAGAGCCAGGGTGTGTCCCCACAACAGTGCCCCAGAGCCAAGGTGTATCACCACAGCAGTGCCCCATCGCCAGAGCCAGGGTGTGTCCCCACAACAGTGCCCCAGAGCCAAGGTGTGTCACCACAGCAGTGCCCCATTCGCAGAGCCAGGGTGTGTCCCTACAACAGTGCCCCATCGCCAGAGCAAGGGTGTGTCCCCACAACAGTGCCCCATCCGCAGAGCCAGGGTGTGTCCCTACAACAGTGCCCCATCCGCAGAGCCAGGGTGTGTCCCTACAACAGTGCCCCATCCGCAGAGCCAGGGTGTGTCCCCACAACAGTGCCCCATCGCCAGAACCAGGGTGTGTCCCCACAACAGTGCCCCATCGCCAGAACCAGGGTGTGTCCCCACAACAGTGCCCCAGAGCCAAGGTGTGTCCCCACAACAGTGCCCCATCCGCAGAGCCAGGGTGTGTCCATACAACAGTGCCCCATCCGCAGAGCCAGGGTGTGTCCCTACAACACTGCCCCATCCGCAGAGCCAGGGTGTGTCCCTACAACATTGCCCCATCCGCAGAGCCAGGGTGTGTCCCTACAACAGTGCCCCATCCGCAGAGCCAGGGTGTGTCCCTACAACAGTGCCCCATCCGCAGAGCCAGGGTGTGTCCCCACAACAGTGCCCCATCCGCAGAGCCAGGGTGTGTCCCCACAACAGTGCCCCATCCGCAGAGCCAGGGAGTGTCCCTACAACAGTGCCCCATCGCCAGAACCAGGGTGTGTCCCCACAACAGTGCCCCAGAGCCCAAGTGTGTCACCACAGCAGTGCCCCATCCGCAGAGCCAGGGTGTGTCCCTACAACAGTGCCCCAGAGCCAAGGTGTACGGGTCGTCTGTAAGTTGGGTGTCCTTAAGTTGGGGACTGCCTGTACAGCTTGTATCCTGGAGTGTAAATCCCTATATCCCACAGTCAAGTGGATGGGTCTAAGAAAGCCTAGTATCTGTTTAGTAGCTGTGTAGTATCTGTGTAGTAGCGGCATTATTACCATGTCCACTTCAAGCTGTTAAAATCTGCGATTACCCACAATGCAGCTAAGGGGCGCCAACACGCTCGCTTAATAATTAGGAACTCACTTCCGTGATTAAGCACGAAGGAAGAAGAGCACGGACAATGCAGAGAGCTAAAAGCACATGAGTGTGAGGACACACCCCCAGAGCACTTGCAGAAGCTACAATCCTGGAATATAAATCACAGTTCTGCTGCTACTAACCACAACCAGAAATGTCTGATTACACATCTCTTCAGAGACAATACCTAACACTGGCTGCAGGATCACAGAGTACACCAGTGAGAGGACCTGCTTCCAGTGCCTGGAACCTAGAATACAAATCTGCGTGTCACAGTCCTGCTGCTACTAACAACCCACACGAAGAGTACACATCTCTCCAGGGAGAATACATAACACTGGCTGCAGTCTACATGGTGACACCTGCTGATGGGTTCCCTTTAGGAAGTGTTTACAAACTTGACCTCAAACGGGAGCGGTCGTGTGTATATTCGTTGATGTTAGGTTATTAGACTTAAACTTCGTGACGATTTGTATATTTTTCTATATGCGTTTTTTCTTTAATTATCTTTGCGTGTTGCCTTTTACATAAGCGGCTGGCAGCCTGGTAATAAACACCTCCCCCGGCCGATCACTATCCTCCTGCCTTTCTCTCCCTCCTCCTGGCACAGACATCGTGTCCTCTTATGGCAATCACAATGTTCCCTGGAATTTACTGTCGGAATTAAGAAGAATGAAAAACACAAGAAGACGACAGGACACAGGACAGTGACTAAGCAGCCGCAGCAAACACCCCCAGCCCGAGTCCGCACACACTGACTAGCGCCCCCTAGGAGACCTTTCATTGGCAATAATACATGCATGGACACAGAGCCCCCCAGTGCCAGACAGGAGCCCGGCCCAAACACTTATATGTCACAGCGCCAACATCTCACTGTGTGCAGAAGTGTATACAACACCTACATGTGTCCAGGGGGGTGATCTAATATTCTTCTATATTATAGTAGTTATATTCTTGTACATAGGGGGCAGTATTATAGTAGTTATATTCCTGTACATAGGGGGCAGTATTATAGTAGTTATATTCCTGTACATAGGAGGCAGTATTATAGTAGTTATATTCCTGTACATAGGGGGCAGTATTATAGTAGTTATATTCTTGTTCATAGGAGGCAGTATTATAGTAGTTATATTCTTGTACATAGGGGCAGTATTATAGTAGTTATATTCTTGTACATAGGAGGCAGTAATATAGTAGTTATATTCCTGTACATAGGGGGCAGTATTATAATAGTTATATTCCTGTACATAGGGGGCAGTATTATAGTAGTTATATTCTTGTACATAGGGGGCAGTATTATAGTAGTTATATTCTTGTACATAGGGGCAGTATTATAGTAGTTATATTCTTGTACATAGGGGGTAGTATTATAGTAGTTATATTCTTGTACATAGGGGCAGTAGTATAGTAGTTATATTCTTGTACATAGGGGGCAGTATTATAGTAGTTATATTCCTGTACATAGGGGGCAGTATTATAGTAGTTATATTCCTGTACATAGGGGGCAGTATTATAGTAGTTATATTCTTGTACATAGGGGGCAGTATTATAGTAGTTATATTCTTGTACATAGGGGGCAGTATTATAGTAGTTATATTCTTGTACATAGGGGGCAGTATTATAGTAGTTATATTCTTGTACATAGGGGCAGTATTATAGTAGTTATATTCCTGTACATAGGGGGCAGTATTATAGTAGTTATATTCCTGTACATAGGGGCAGTATTATAGTAGTTATATTCTTGTACATAGGGGCAGTATTATAGTAGTTATATTCTTGTACATAGGGGGCAGTATTATAGTAGTTATATTCCTGTACATAGGGGGCAGTATTATAGTAGTTCTATTCTTGTACATAGGGGGCAGTATTATAGTAGTTATATCCTTGTACATAGGGGGCAGTATTATAGTAGTTATATTCTTGTACATAGGGGCAGTATTATAGTAGTTATATTCCTGTACATAGGGGGCAGTATTATAGTAGTTATATTCTTGTACATAGGGGGCAGTATTATAGTAGTTATATTCCTGTACATAGGGGCAGTATTATAGTAGTTATATTCTTGTACATAGGGGGCAGTATTATAGTAGTTATATTCCTGTACATAGGGGGCAGTATTATAGTAGTTATATTCTTGTACATAGGGGGCAGTATTATAGTAGTTATATTCTTGAACATAGGGGGCAGTATTATAGTATTTATATTCTTGTACACAGGGGGCAGTATTATAGTAGTTATATTCTTGTACATAGGGGGCAGTATTATAGTAGTTATATTCTTATACATAGGGGGTAGTATTATAGTAGTTATATTCTTGTACATAGGGGGTAGTATTATAGTAGTTATATTCTTGTACATAGGGGGCAGTATTATAGTAGTTATATTCTTGTACATAGGGGGCAGTATTATAGTAGTTATATTCTTGTACATAGGGGGTAGTATTATAGTAGTTATATTCTTGTAGATAGGGGCAGTAGTATAGTAGTTATATTCTTGTACATAGGGGGCAGTATTATAGTAGTTATATTCCTGTACATAGGGGGCAGTATTATAGTAGTTATATTCCTGTACATAGGGGGCAGTATTATAGTAGTTATATTCTTGTACATAGGGGGCAGTATTATAGTAGTTATATTCTTGTACATAGGGGGCAGTATTATAGTAATTATATTCTTGTACATAGGGGGCAGTATTATAGTAGTTATATTCTTGTACATAGGGGCAGTATTATAGTAGTTATATTCTTGTACATAGGGGGCAGTATTATAGTAGTTATATTCCTGTACATAGGGGGCAGTATTATAGTAGTTCTATTCTTGTACATAGGGGGCAGTATTATAGTAGTTATATCCTTGTACATAGGGGGCAGTATTATAGTAGTTATATTCTTGTACATAGGGGCAGTATTATAGTAGTTATATTCTTGTACATAGGGGGTAGTATTATAGTAGTTATATTCTTGTACATAGGGGCAGTAGTATAGTAGTTATATTCTTGTACATAGGGGGCAGTATTATAGTAGTTATATTCCTGTACATAGGGGGCAGTATTATAGTAGTTATATTCCTGTACATAGGGGGCAGTATTATAGTAGTTATATTCTTGTACATAGGGGGCAGTATTATAGTAGTTATATTCTTGTACATAGGGGGCAGTATTATAGTAGTTATATTCTTGTACATAGGGGGCAGTATTATAGTAGTTATATTCTTGTACATAGGGGCAGTATTATAGTAGTTATATTCCTGTACATAGGGGGCAGTATTATAGTAGTTATATTCCTGTACATAGGGGCAGTATTATAGTAGTTATATTCTTGTACATAGGGGCAGTATTATAGTAGTTATATTCTTGTACATAGAGGGCAGTATTATAGTAGTTATATTCCTGTACATAGGGGGCAGTATTATAGTAGTTCTATTCTTGTACATAGGGGGCAGTATTATAGTAGTTATATCCTTGTACATAGGGGGCAGTATTATAGTAGTTATATTCTTGTACATAGGGGCAGTATTATAGTAGTTATATTCCTGTACATAGGGGGCAGTATTATAGTAGTTATATTCTTGTACATAGGGGGCAGTATTATAGTAGTTATATTCCTGTACATAGGGGCAGTATTATAGTAGTTATATTCTTGTACATAGGGGGCAGTATTATAGTAGTTATATTCCTGTACATAGGGGGCAGTATTATAGTAGTTATATTCTTGTACATAGGGGGCAGTATTATAGTAGTTATATTCTTGTACATAGGGGGCAGTATTATAGTATTTATATTCTTGTACATAGGAGGCAGTATTATAGTAGTTATATTCCTGTACATAGAGGGCAGTATTATAGTAGTTATATTCTTGTACATAGGGGGTAGTATTATAGTAGTTATATTCTTGTACATAGGGGGTAGTATTATAGTAGTTATATTCTTGTACATAGGGGGCAGTATTATAGTAGTTATATTCTTGTACATAGGGGGCAGTATTATAGTAGTTATATTCTTGTACATAGGGGGTAGTATTATAGTAGTTATATTCTTGTACATAGGGGCAGTAGTATAGTAGTTATATTCTTGTACATAGGGGGCAGTATTATAGTAGTTATATTCCTGTACATAGGGGGCAGTATTATAGTAGTTATATTCCTGTACATAGGGGGCAGTATTATAGTAGTTATATTCTTGTACATAGGGGGCAGTATTATAGTAGTTATATTCTTGTACATAGGGGGCAGTATTATAGTAATTATATTCTTGTACATAGGGGGCAGTATTATAGTAGTTATATTCTTGTACATAGGGGGCAGTATTATAGTAGTTTTAGCCTTGTACATAGGGGGAAGTATTATAGTAGTTATAGCCTTGTACATAGGGGGAAGTATTATAGTAGTTATATTCCTGTACATAGGGGGCAGTATTATAGTAGTTATATTCTTGTACATAGGAGGCAGTATTATAGTAGTTATATTCTTGTACATAGGGGGCAGTATTATAGTAGTTATATTCTTGTACATAGGGGCAGTATTATAGTAGTTATATTCCTGTACATAGGGGGCAGTATTATAGTAGTTATATTCTTGTACATAGGGGGCAGTATTATAGTAGTTATATTCTTGTACATAGGGGGCAGTATTATAGTAGTTATATTCTTGTACATAGGGGGTAGTATTATAGTAGTTATATTCTTGTACATAGGGGCAGTAGTATAGTAGTTATATTCTTGTACATAGGGGGCAGTATTATAGTAGTTATATTCCTGTACATAGGGGGCAGTATTATAGTAGTTATATTCCTGTACATAGGGGGCAGTATTATAGTAGTTATATTCTTGTACATAGGGGGCAGTATTATAGTAGTTATATTCTTGTACATAGGGGGCAGTATTATAGTAATTATATTCTTGTACATAGGGGGCAGTATTATAGTAGTTATATTCTTGTACATAGGGGGCAGTATTATAGTAGTTATATTCTTGTACATAGGGGGCAGTATTATAGTAGTTATATTCTTGTACATAGGGGGCAGTATTATAGTAATTATATTCTTGTACAAAGGGGGCAGTATTATAGTAGTTATATTCTTGTACATAGGGCAGTATTATAGTAGTTATATTCCTGTACATAGGGGGCAGTATTATAGTAGTTATATTCTTGTACATAGGGGGCAGTATTATAGTAGTTATATTCTTGTACATAGGGGGCAGTATTATAGTAGTTATATTCTTGTACATAGGGGGTAGTATTATAGTAGTTATATTCTTGTACATAGGGGCAGTAGTATAGTAGTTATATTCTTGTACATAGGGGGCAGTATTATAGTAGTTATATTCCTGTACATAGGGGGCAGTATTATAGTAGTTATATTCCTGTACATAGGGGGCAGTATTATAGTAGTTATATTCTTGTACATAGGGGGCAGTATTATAGTAGTTATATTCTTGTACATAGGGGGCAGTATTATAGTAATTATATTCTTGTACATAGGGGGCAGTATTATAGTAGTTATATTCCTGTACATAGGGGGCAGTATTATAGTAGTTATATTCCTGTACATAGGGGGCAGTATTATAGTAGTTATATTCTTGTACATAGGGGGCAGTATTATAGTAGTTATATTCTTGTACATAGGGGGCAGTATTATAGTAATTATATTCTTGTACATAGGGGGCAGTATTATAGTAGTTATATTCTTGTACATAGGGGGCAGTATTATAGTAGTTTTAGCCTTGTACATAGGGGGAAGTATTATAGTAGTTATAGCCTTGTACATAGGGGGAAGTATTATAGTAGTTATATTCCTGTACATAGGGGGCAGTATTATAGTAGTTATATTCTTGTACATAGGAGGCAGTATTATAGTAGTTATATTCTTGTACATAGGGGGCAGTATTATAGTAGTTATATTCTTGTACATAGGGGCAGTATTATAGTAGTTATATTCCTGTACATAGGGGGCAGTATTATAGTAGTTATATTCTTGTACATAGGGGGCAGTATTATAGTAGTTATATTCCTGTACATAGGGGGCAGTATTATAGTAGTTATATTCTTGTACATAGGGGCAGTATTATAGTAGTTATATTCCTGTACATAGGGGGCAGTATTATAGTAGTTATATTCTTGTACATAGGGGGCAGTATTATAGTAGTTATATTCCTGTACATAGGGGCAGTATTATAGTAGTTATATTCTTGTACATAGGGGGCAGTATTATAGTAGTTATATTCCTGTACATAGGGGGCAGTATTATAGTAGTTATATTCTTGTACATAGGGGGCAGTATTATAGTAGTTATATTCTTGTACATAGGGGGCAGTATTATAGTATTTATATTCTTGTACATAGGGGGCAGTATTATAGTAGTTATATTCCTGTACATAGAGGGCAGTATTATAGTAGTTATATTCTTGTACATAGGGGGTAGTATTATAGTAGTTATATTCTTGTACATAGGGGGTAGTATTATAGTAGTTATATTCTTGTACATAGGGGGCAGTATTATAGTAGTTATATTCTTGTACATAGGGGGCAGTATTATAGTAGTTATATTCTTGTACATAGGGGGTAGTATTATAGTAGTTATATTCTTGTACATAGGGGCAGTAGTATAGTAGTTATATTCTTGTACATAGGGGGCAGTATTATAGTAGTTATATTCCTGTACATAGGGGGCAGTATTATAGTAGTTATATTCCTGTACATAGGGGGCAGTATTATAGTAGTTATATTCTTGTACATAGGGGGCAGTATTATAGTAGTTATATTCTTGTACATAGGGGGCAGTATTATAGTAATTATATTCTTGTACATAGGGGGCAGTATTATAGTAGTTATATTCTTGTACATAGGGGCAGTATTATAGTAGTTATATTCTTGTACATAGGGGGCAGTATTATAGTAGTTATATTCCTGTACATAGGGGGCAGTATTATAGTAGTTCTATTCTTGTACATAGGGGGCAGTATTATAGTAGTTATATCCTTGTACATAGGGGGCAGTATTATAGTAGTTATATTCTTGTACATAGGGGCAGTATTATAGTAGTTATATTCTTGTACATAGGGGGTAGTATTATAGTAGTTATATTCTTGTACATAGGGGCAGTAGTATAGTAGTTATATTCTTGTACATAGGGGGCAGTATTATAGTAGTTATATTCCTGTACATAGGGGGCAGTATTATAGTAGTTATATTCCTGTACATAGGGGGCAGTATTATAGTAGTTATATTCTTGTACATAGGGGGCAGTATTATAGTAGTTATATTCTTGTACATAGGGGGCAGTATTATAGTAGTTATATTCTTGTACATAGGGGGCAGTATTATAGTAGTTATATTCTTGTACATAGGGGCAGTATTATAGTAGTTATATTCCTGTACATAGGGGGCAGTATTATAGTAGTTATATTCCTGTACATAGGGGCAGTATTATAGTAGTTATATTCTTGTACATAGGGGCAGTATTATAGTAGTTATATTCTTGTACATAGGGGGCAGTATTATAGTAGTTATATTCCTGTACATAGGGGGCAGTATTATAGTAGTTCTATTCTTGTACATAGGGGGCAGTATTATAGTAGTTATATCCTTGTACATAGGGGGCAGTATTATAGTAGTTATATTCTTGTACATAGGGGCAGTATTATAGTAGTTATATTCCTGTACATAGGGGGCAGTATTATAGTAGTTATATTCTTGTACATAGGGGGCAGTATTATAGTAGTTATATTCCTGTACATAGGGGCAGTATTATAGTAGTTATATTCTTGTACATAGGGGGCAGTATTATAGTAGTTATATTCCTGTACATAGGGGGCAGTATTATAGTAGTTATATTCTTGTACATAGGGGGCAGTATTATAGTAGTTATATTCTTGTACATAGGGGGCAGTATTATAGTATTTATATTCTTGTACATAGGGGGCAGTATTATAGTAGTTATATTCCTGTACATAGAGGGCAGTATTATAGTAGTTATATTCTTGTACATAGGGGGTAGTATTATAGTAGTTATATTCTTGTACATAGGGGGTAGTATTATAGTAGTTATATTCTTGTACATAGGGGGCAGTATTATAGTAGTTATATTCTTGTACATAGGGGGCAGTATTATAGTAGTTATATTCTTGTACATAGGGGGTAGTATTATAGTAGTTATATTCTTGTACATAGGGGCAGTAGTATAGTAGTTATATTCTTGTACATAGGGGGCAGTATTATAGTAGTTATATTCCTGTACATAGGGGGCAGTATTATAGTAGTTATATTCCTGTACATAGGGGGCAGTATTATAGTAGTTATATTCTTGTACATAGGGGGCAGTATTATAGTAGTTATATTCTTGTACATAGGGGGCAGTATTATAGTAATTATATTCTTGTACATAGGGGGCAGTATTATAGTAGTTATATTCTTGTACATAGGGGGCAGTATTATAGTAGTTTTAGCCTTGTACATAGGGGGAAGTATTATAGTAGTTATAGCCTTGTACATAGGGGGAAGTATTATAGTAGTTATATTCCTGTACATAGGGGGCAGTATTATAGTAGTTATATTCTTGTACATAGGAGGCAGTATTATAGTAGTTATATTCTTGTACATAGGGGGCAGTATTATAGTAGTTATATTCCTGTACATAGGGGGCAGTATTATAGTAGTTATATTCTTGTACATAGGGGGCAGTATTATAGTAGTTATATTCTTGTACATAGGGGGCAGTATTATAGTAGTTATATTCTTGTACATAGGGGCAGTATTATAGTAGTTATATTCCTGTACATAGGGGGCAGTATTGTAGTAGTTATATTCCTGTACATAGGGGGCAGTATTATAGTAGTTATATTCTTGTACATAGGGGGCAGTATTATAGTAGTTATATTCTTGTACATAGGGGGCAGTATTATAGCAGTTATATTCCTGTACATAGGGGCAGTATTATAGTAGTTATAGCCTTGTACATAGGGGGAAGTATTATAGTAGTTATATTCCTGTACATAGGGGGAAGTATTATAGTAGTTATAGCCTTGTACATAGGGGGAAGTATTGGTGTGCACAGTACTGTGATTAGTGACATATTTAGTGTATTGTGGGTGTAATATACATGATTTATCGGTAGAGAAGAGGATCCCCAGGGACATCAGTAACTACTCACCCAGCCATGACGATAAAAAAATCCAGTCTGTTCCACGTGTCTCCCAGGTAACACTTCTGCCCAAAGATGCCCAACGCAATCATCTTAATGACCATTTCCACCGCAAAGAAAGCGAAGATGAAGCCATCGAATGCCTGTGGCGGAAGAAGAGACGGATCCGTATTACATTTATACAACTTCTTCTAGAGAGACTTGTGTTTTTTGCTGTGCGACTCATCTCCTACACCCAGGACCACAGTAGAGAGAATGGGGGGGAGGTCGTTCCGGTGCTCATTTGGACCGTGCGCCAGATTTAACCTTGTTTATGCTGATGTTTTTGTGCCAGTTATGCGACTAAACACCAAACTAGTCCGGCAACAAAAATAACCATGTTTCCCTCATTTATCCTTCCAATCCAGATGTTTTGGTGCACCTAATAATCATTCTTTGTTAGCAACTTGTTTATTTAGGTGCAAAAACTATCACAAAAAATTCTCCAGCCTGAAGGTCGCATAAACTGTGAAGCAGCACTGAGCTCTTGTGCAGAGCAGCTCATCCCCAGCAGCAGCGCTCAGCCAGACGCTAGTACAGTTAATACAGACACTACACACACTATAGACACTAAGTGCAGCCTCTGTTTACGGTTCATGATCTTCTGTTTACAAACAATCTGCAAAATCATCAGCTCAGAGCAGGATAGAGGAGAAGTGTGTGGGAGCTGCAGACAGGACAGAGAAGTGTCCCCCGTGTAGCAAGATAGAAGAGAAGTGTGTGAATGCTGCAGACAGGACAGAGAAGTGTCCCCCGTGTAGCAGGATAGAAGAGAAGTGTGTGAATGCTGCAGACAGGACAGAGAAGTGTCCCCCGTGTAGCAGGATAGAAGAGAAGTGAGTGGGAGCTGCAGACAGGACAGAGAAGTGTCTCTGTGTAGCAGGATAGGAGAGAAGTGTGTGGGAGCTGCAGACAGGACAGAGAAGTGTCCCCCATGTAGCAGGATAGAAGAGAAGTGAGTGGGTGCTGCAGACAGGACAGAGAAGTGTCCCTATGTAGCAGGATAGAAGAGAAGTGTGTGGGTGCTGCAGACAGGACAGAGAAGTGTCTCTGTGTAGCAGGATAGGAGAGAAGTGTGTGGGAGGTGCAGACAGGACAGAGAAGTGTCCCCTTGTAGCAGGATAGAAGAGAAGCGAGTGGGTGCTGCAGACAGGACAGAGAAGTGTCCCTATGTAGCAGGATAGAAGAGAAGTGAGTGGGAGCTGCAGACAGGACAGAGAAGTGTCTCTGTGTAGCAGGATAGGAGAGAAGTGTGTGGGAGCTGCAGACAGGACAGAGAAGTGTCCCCCGTGTAGCAAGATAGAAGAGAAGTGTGTGAATGCTGCAGACAGGACAGAGAAGTGTCCCCCGTGTAGCAGGATAGAAGAGAAGTGTGTGAATGCTGCAGACAGGACAGAGAAGTGTCCCCCGTGTAGCAGGATAGAAGAGAAGTGAGTGGGAACTGCAGACAGGACAGAGAAGTGTCTCTGTGTAGCAGGATAGGAGAGAAGTGTGTGGGAGCTGCAGACAGGACAGAGAAGTGTCCCCCGTGTAGCAGGATAGAAGAGAAGTGAGTGGGTGCTGCAGACAGGACAGAGAAGTGTCCCTATGTAGCAGGATAGAAGAGAAGTGTAGGGGTGGTGCAGACAGGACAGAGAAGTGTCTCTGTGTAGCAGGATAGGAGAGAAGTGTGTGGGAGCTGCAGACAGGACAGAGAAGTGTCCCCCGTGTAGCAGGATAGAAGAGAAGTGAGTGGGTGCTGCAGACAGGACAGAGAAGTGTCCCTGTGTAGCAGGATAGAAGAGAAGTGAGTGGGTGCTGCAGACAGGACAGAGAAGTGTCCCTGTGTAGCAGGATAGAAGAGAAGTGAGTGGGAGCTGCAGACAGGACAGAGAAGTGTCCCCATGTAGCAAGATAGAAGAGAAGTGTGTGGGTGCAGCAGGAGACCAGCACTGGGGGATCCCTTCCAGGTGAAGTCCCTGCTGAGGAGGTCACTGGGTGCAGGGTGTTACACACATGGGTGCTGCTGTGGGGGTCATTCTCATGCTGGGGTGCAGGAAAGGAGCAGAGAGGAGCTTGTAGGAGGATCACATGTAAGTGCCTGAATCTAACATTGCGCCTAAACTGCGCCTAAAGTAATGTGATTAGTAAGAGGCCGGAACTCATCACAGATGGCTGTAACTTTTGATAGTTCAGGCGCAACAACTACACTTAAGCGGAGAACAGGGATAAATCTGGCCCAATGTATGTAGCAGCAGGACTGTGATTTATGGATTTATATTTAAGGATTGCACCACTAAAGGCGTGTCCTCGCACTGCTGTGCACTGTACTCTTTGCAGCCAGTCCCAGTCAGGAGCTGTCGAACAGTTCACTCCAAATAGAGTTCAAAGCACAGCAGTGTGAGGATGCAGCCTAAGTGCACTTGTACAAGCTACAATCCTGGAACATAAAATCATATATCACAGTCCTGCTGCTCCTAACAACTTACACAGAGGTCTGATTACACATCACATTGTCCGGGGACAATACCTGACACTGTCTGCAGAGAGCAAAGTGCACAGCAGTGTGAGGACTTGTCCCTAATCCGGGAATAAAAATCCATATATCACAGTCCAGCCTCTACTAATAACATACACAGAGGTCTGATTACACATCTCTCCGGGAACAATACCTAACATTGGCTGCAGTCTACATGGAGACACCTGCTGACAGGTTCCCTTCCAGCTGGGTTATATTGTTACTGTACAGGGTGACACATCGTAGCGGTGTAATCCGTGGTGCGGTATCTGAGGTCAGGGTGGCGATGGCCTTGCGCAGCGCTATAACAATATTTCCGTATTTTCTACGCCGCTGTTTACGTGAACTTTCAATCCTTCCTTAAAGCGGCTGCCAATAACCGCGCCGCCATGTGAACCGTCGGGGCGGCTGCCAGGAGTCCTGGCTCCCTTTGTCCTACATGGCGGCTTTTTTTTTATTTCTCAGTAAAGGATTATATTTAGCTCGGTCGTGCCGCGTGACAACAGCCGAGGAGACTGCGGAAATGTGAACGTGTTAACAATCGCAGAGAGGAGCGCAACGACAACTTAATTGGCCCCAGAATACCAGTCAGTATACGGCAGGATGAACCCGCCGGACCCCGCTATGGATTACATGACGGATTTATAGATCTACAATGCCCACAGCCAGGCTCTTTATTAGGAAACGCACTGATGTAGCAGAGCTGAACCGGTCACGTGCGGCAGAACTGCAAGTAGCGGAGGGCTGCAGGGAAGGAAGGGTCAAGGTTTGCAAAGCTGGGATTGGTGGATGCAGCAGGATGGGGGTCAATAGCTGTAATAGGGCTAGGAGTAGCAGAGCTGAGTTCGTCGCATGCAGTGTCAGGGAGGATCAGAGTGTTAGGACCCCACTGAAAGGAGCAAGGTACGAACAAGGAATGGTTTTGGGGATGTGTACTCACACTGCTGTGCCCTTAGCTCTAAGCATTGAATTACACTCATTGATAGGTATTGGCCCTGGATAGATGTTTCATCATACCTTTATCTATAAGTAGCAGCAGGACTGTGACGATGGGTTTGTATTCTAGGATTTAAGAGAGGAATGTCCTTACAGTGCTGTGCTCTGTGCTCTCTGCGCCAGCCAGTGTTGGGTACAATCTATAGAGAGATGTGTAATCAGAACTTTGTGTGTGTTGTTAGTAGCAGCAGGACTGTGATATATGGATTTATATTTCAGGATTGTACTAGGGGTGTGTCCTCACACTGCTGTGCTCTGTGATCTCTGAAGCCAGTGTTATGTAATGTTCCTGGGGAGATGTGTAAGCAGACCTTTGTGTATGTTGTTAGTAGCAGCAGGACTGTGATATATGGATTTATATTCCAGGATTGTACTGGGAGTGTGTCCTCACACTGCTGTCCTCTGTGCTCTCTGCGGTCAGTGTTATCTTATGTCCCTGGAGAGATGTGGAATCAGATCTTTGTGTATGGTGTTAGTAGCAGCAGGACTGTGATAAATGGATTTATGTTTCAGAATTAAACTGGTGATGTGTCCTCACACTGCTGTCCTCTGTGCTCTCTGCGGTCAGTGTTATCTAATGTCCCTGGAGAGATGTGGAATCAGATCTTTGTGTATGGTGTTAGTAGCAGCAGGACTGTGATAAATGGATTTATGTTTCAGAATTAAACTGGTGATGTGTCCACACACTGCTGTGCTCTGTGCTCTCTGTAGCCAGTGTTAGGTATTGTTCCTGGATAAATGTGTAATCAGACCCTTGTGTATGTTGTAGTAGCTGAATGACTGTGATATATGGATTTATATTTCAGGGTTGTACTGGAGGGCTGTCCTCACACTGCTGTGCTCTGAGCAGCCAGTGTTAGGTAGTATCACTGAAAAAATGTTTAATCCGACCTTTGTGTATGTTGGACTAGGACTAGAAGCAGGACTAGGTATTGTTTTTTGGAGAAGTGTCATGCAATATGGACCTGGAGGGATTTAGGAGCAGCTAAATGAAAAAAGCACAGAGCACAGCAGTGTGAGGAGACACGTCCTTAAAATATATAACTCCATATCTCACAGTCCTGCTGCTACTTACAACATACAGAAAGGTCTGATTACACATCTCTCCAGGGACAATACCTAACACTGGTTGCGGTTTTACATCCCCTTTAAGACTAAATACACCAGATACAAGTGTCCCATGGGATGGTCCCATTCACTGACAGGAAGCAGAGTTCTGCTACAAGGTGAAGGGTTTGATGTGACAAACTTTATTAGGATAGGTAAAAATCTGTAAAGTGCAAATAATTTAAATCATTCTCATGGGTCTGGGATTCCGTGTTTAAATAAACTTTATTGACAAGAATGTCCTTTACTAGTCCTTTAAGGACGCAGTCGCCATGGAGAAGGCTCCTTGTGATTCGGTGGCAGGTTCTCTGTCATATCCCTAATGTATGAGTGTGCGGAGACCCTCCATAATGGAGCAGAGGACGCTTCACATCCCGCACTACATCATCCTCCGCATGTGACACTTGTCCACAGATCCAGCTCTGCTACATCTGTACAGGGACCTGGCAGGGGAGGAACAGGTTAACCTTGTTTTTTTCCCTTAATTGTCCCCCCAGAGGTGGGGCTCATGGGGCTGCTTGTTCGGTGGCTGGAGGATCGGCTGTGGTTAATAATATATAATGCGGCTGCTATTTCTGTATGGGATTTATATATAAAACTCCCACAAGATCCGAACCGGAGCGAGCGGAACATTCTGCAGGTGGAAGGACAGCGGCTACACGGGATGCCACCCAGGTCATAGGCAGATAGAGATAGACTGATGGATGGATATAGATAGATGAGATAGATAGGAGACAGATAGATAGGAGATAGATAGATAGATAGATAGATAGATAGATAGATAGGAGATAGATAGATAGGAGATAGATAGATAGATAGATAGATAGATAGGAGATAGATAGGAGATAGATATGAGATAGATAGGAGATAGATAGATAGATAGATAGATAGATAGGAGATAGATAGATAGGAGATAGATAGATAGGAGATAGATAGATATGAGATAGATAGATAGATATGAGATAGATATGAGATAGATAGATAGATAGATATGAGATAGATATGAGATAGATAGATATGAGATAGACATGAGATAGATAGATAGATAGATAGATAGGAGATAGATAGATAGGAGATAGATAGATATGAGATAGATAGATAGATAGATAGATAGATAGATAGGAGATAGATAGATATGAGATAGATATGAGATAGATAGATATGAGATAGATAGATAGATAGATAGATAGATAGATAGATAGATAGAAAAAGGAAAGTTTAGAGCAGCACAGCAACTCCGGTGGGTGCAAGTCCGTAAGTCCCCAGGCAGGGGGACTGCAATATAAGGTTTAGGAAGAGGCAGCACTCCAAAAGGTAATTTCAAGCATGAAATGCCTTGAAAAAGGCTCGTAAGGAGCTGAAACGTCGCTCATGGAATAAAGACACCCCACTTTTTTGAAATTACCTTTTGGAGTGCTGCCTCTTCCTAAACCTTAGATAGATAGATAGATAGATAGATAGATAGATAGATAGATAGATATGAGATAGATAGATATGAGATAGATAGATAGATAGGAGATAGATAGATATGAGATAGATATGAGATAGATAGATAGATAGATAGATAGATAGATAGATATGAGATAGATAGATAGATAGGAGATAGATAGATATGAGATAGATAGATAGATAGATAGATAGATAGATAGATAGATAGATGATAGATATGAGATAGATAGATAGATAGATAGATAGATAGATATGAGATAGATAGATAGATAGATAGATATGAGATAGATAGATAGATAGATAGATGATAGCTATGAGATAGATAGATATGAGATAGATAGATAGATATGAGATAGATAGATAGATAGATAGATAGATAGATAGATAGATGATAGCTATGAGATAGATAGATATGAGATAGATAGATAGATATGAGATAGATAGATAGATAGATAGATAGATAGATAGATAGATAGATAGATAGATGATAGATAGGAGATAGATAGATAGATAGATAGATAGGAGATAGATAGATAGATAGATAGATAGATAGATAGATAGATAGATAGGAGATAGATAGATATGAGATAGAAAAAAAAATAGTAGAGCAGCACAGCCTTAAAACAAAAGAAATGCGGGTGCTATCCAGATACTCTTACCCAAAGAGTGTGAATATAAGTAGACAAAAAACGGCAGCACTCCCAAGGGATGAAGAAAAAAAGTGAAGTTTTATTCCATCTCTAGCAACGTTTCAGCTGTTGATCAGCCTTTGTCAAGCAATACAACAAGTGTTCAGTCAGTGTTTAAATAGTGGTTACACAGTGACGTTTCACATCCATCAATTAAGTGAAAATACATTTTTACAAGTCATCAACTTGTCTATATCAAACAGTAATACATGTGTTATCAGTATCGGAGTGTTGTCAACGTATACATAGTGACATATTACAAAAGTATAAAGCAAAGATCTATAAACAGAGTAATACAGTGTAAATTGATGCCAAAAATCACCTGTGTGATCCTGTGCCCGCGTTGCGCAGGACGCATTCAGCGTCTCCTACCAGCTACTGCGCATAGCCGGAAGGAGGAGAGGAGACAATGCACTGCTACTGCGCATGTCCACCAAGCGCATAATGATATGTCAAATTCTCCGTATCGTGGAGAGTGAGAACAGTGTAATGTGGCGCTTCAGCGCCTAGCACCCTATTTTGGCGCACGCTAACACATTAGGACGTTGCTGCGCCCAATATATTGTGTAGCTCAATATTGACAACTAAGTGAATCCTAAAGAGATAAAGAGATATATATGTGTACTATAGTAGAGGAACACGTCACACAAAATGGACAATAGGGAACATGACGGGGTTAAAAAACCTCCAAGGAATAAGTCCACAAATGATGAGGGTCATGGTGTATCCTCCATCACCCTGTTCGGGCGATCAAGGTACCCATGGAGGGGGCAAATTACAGTGCAGGCAGGGCGTACATATAATATGTCACACTGTCACTCACCAGAAGATGTCCCCACCTCTAGAGGACCTAGACTAATGTCCTAGTGACGTGTATAGCTTCCTCATAGACAATATCGCTATGGCAAAGGA